>NC_139780.1:2261148-2498712 GCF_965231275.1 Zosterops lateralis | reverse complement strand
TTTTCCTCTGGATCTTAGAAATATTGGACCCTTTTCTATCCCTCCCTCTCTGGATCCTATAAATCCTGAAGCCCTTTATCTATCCCTCTCTGGATCACATAAATCCTAGAGCCTTTTATTCTCTCTTTTCTTCTGGAGCCTGTAAATCCTGGAGCCTTTTATATACTTTCCTCTCTGGATCCTGTAAATCCTGGAGCCCTTTTTCCCTCCCTCTCTGGATCCTATAAAATCCTGGAGCCTTTATTTATTCCCTCTCTGGACCATATAAATCCTGGAGCCTTTTATATCCTTCCCTCTCTGGACCATATAAATTCTGGAATCTTTTATATCCTTTCCTCTCTGGATCCTGTAAATCCTGGAGCCCTTTTCCCTCCCTCCCTCTTCCCAGACACCAGTGATGCTCCAACCAACCTCCCAGCTCAGCATGGGGCACATCCTCACAGTTGGTGCAATATTTTATTTCATTTCTTTCCCTGATTTAACACCAGCACAAACCCCTGACACAACTCAAGTGGCCAGGGAAAACAGGGGCTGCTGCTGCAACTCCTGCTCCTGATGCTCAGCTCATAAATTCACTGCAATAATATTTTAGTTATGAAAAAGAAGCAAAAATAAAGCTTTGCCATTGATCTCAGCATTGCTTTTCTAAGCAGTGAACTGAGTTTTGCTTAAACCTGCTGCTGAGCAAAAAAGGGAAAAACAATCACAATCACAAGAGATGCCTGGATGAAGCTCCTGGTGTCAATATTTCTGATGAAGATAAATTTTGTTGCTAAAAGCAAAGTTGCAGGCCTGAGAAAAAGGAGCCCCAAGGCATTAATATTGATAGAAATGGGAAGGTGGATTCAGGAGTGGGGAGGGATGGGAGGGGGAGAGGTGGAAGTGAAGCTCCACAGGACTGTAGGAGAGATGAAGAGAAAGGGGCAGAAGGGAAGGGGAAACAATGTTCAAGGGAAGAATTTTTTTGAGATTCTGGGGATCAGCCCTTGCTCAGGCACCTGCAAAGGGACTGAGATAATAAAAGCAGCTGCCAAGGGTTGGAAATCAGCCCCTCTTTGGGTCAGTGGGGTGCAGGCCCCAGGCCAGGGGACAGCCCAGCACAGGGAGGGACCTGCTGAGATCCCAGGTCAGAGAGGCTCCTGCACTTTGAGAAGGAACAAATCAAGCCAAGCTGTGCAATCCTGGTCCATCCCTGGTCTGTGCACCCAGCACAGGAGATGACTTCAGCTCTCACTCCTGGCACATCACTCCCATCACTCCTCCGTGTGATTCCCCTGCTCTGCTCCCTCCCTGGGTGGGTTTTGCTGTTGTTCCCAGGAGTTTTGCCAATTAACACCCGGTGAAAACCTGTCCTGTGGCAGCCAGGCATTATTCATCACCTCTCCCCGGGATGAGACAGAGGATAACAGGGTTAAACTCCAACAGGGAAATGTGAGCTGGGCATGGAAAATGTGCTGGTGGCAAAAACAGGGATGTGCTGCTCCCAAAACTGGGCAGGATGAATTAATTCTCCTGCAGGCTGGCTCTGAGGTTCCTCAGGCCAAGGAATAGAGGATCCATTTGCTCTTCCCTGTTTTTCTCCCTGGCAAAGCCCCTTTGGGCACCTGAACATCACTCTGCTCCCTGCCCTGTGAGGCTGGACACTGGATCCTTCACCTCCTCTTCCACACTGGATCCTCTCCCTCTGCTCCAAAATCAGCTCCTTCCCTTGATGCCTTGGAAAGGCTGAGCTGGAACAGAGACTGGACAGAGCTGGAGAATAAAGCAGAGATTTATTGAAAGGCCTTTAGGATCCACCTTGGGCAGGACAAGAGCCTGACCAGGGCTGCACCCAAGGTGGACCCAAAATGGTCACAAAATAGTCACAAAATGACTGACTGGCCATCAGGTCTCACACTTTTGTAAGTTTTGGTCCATTTGCATCTTGGGGTTGAATTGTCCAATTCCAGCTCCAGGCTGTGAGGTCCCATCCTTCTTGTCCCTCCCTCCAGCCCACCCTTGTTTGTGCTTTTGGGGCTGAGAGTTGTCCTTGGTGTGCAGCAGGAAAAGGATTTGTTTTGTGTCCCTGCTGTGTGCAGAGCTGAGTGACACTGACTGTGAGCTCAGAGCTGCACCCCTGGGCACCACAGAACCTGAAATACATCAAAGCTCAAACTTAAGGTGTCACCCTCCTGTCCCTGATGGCAGCAGGATCGTGGGGTCACTCCTGTCCCTGCCAGGACTGTCCCCTCCTTTCCCTGCCCCTCTGGTTTAGCCAGAATAATAAAAATCCACAAGAAACCTCTGGACTGTCACCTTTATTTTGCAGCCTTAGATGGTGGCATTGAGAAACAACTGCATTTGTCACTCAATGAATAAATTCCTGTTCCTCATCCATCATAAAATTAAGGTCAAACCCATTAAAAACTTTTTTTCTTCCTGAACACAGAATAAAACATTGGCAGGGGTAGGTCGTGGTGTCAAATTAAATCTTCTCATGGAGATTAAGCTTTTTTTTTTTTTTCCTTTTTTAATCAAAAGGTATCTAAATTTAACACCAGAGTCCCATTTTGAAATGTAACATTGAAACAGTCCATACTGAAAAATGCTGAAATGCAGCACTCTGGACTTAAAAAAAAAATTTAAAAAATAGAAAATCAATGCAGAATTTGACAGATTGTTTTGGCTGTCCTCAATTTGAAATTTCAATGGATAAGCTGTTGATAAAAATATCTTGTCCAGTTCTAATTAGCACCATCACCATCACCCAGGGGCCACCACTACAGTCTTGGGCTCTGAAAAAAAATATAAGAAGAGTGAAATAACCCCTAATGCAAAAACTTGCCAAGGATGTCACAGTTTCCATAACTGCCCATCATTTTTTGCATTCCCAGAGTAAGAGAAAAGCAGCAAAGCAAAGAGCAGCACAATTCTCCAGATTTGATGAAGACACAAGGAGGGACACACATCCTGAGGCTTCTCCTCTTTCACCCCCAGAGGGAGGAGCAGGATGAGAGCAGAGCCCTGTGGGCTGAGAATTGCTGGGCTCTTCCCAAGGAAAACTTTTCAACAGTTTTTCTTTTTCCCAACACAACCTTGTGTAACCAATATTCCTTTCCCATCACAGCAGGAGTTGTTTGCTATTTCTGTTCCTGAGCCAATGGAGAGGTGTCAGCCCTATGGACCAATAACGTGCCTTTAGCACAGCGTGTTATAAAAGGGCTGAATGGATTGTAAATAAACCTTCTGATTTCTGCTGCTCCTGACTGGAGTCAAACATCTTTATTTTGTGTCCTATTGCGACAGAGCCCCTGGGCAATGGGCACTGGCTGTCAGCTGCAAAGTGCTCACAACGCCCAGTGTGATGCTCACTCTTTGAATTCAATCAGTCTCATATCGCTTAATTTAAGTAAATTAATTAATTTAAGTAAATTTAGTTAAACTTCCACTAAATTAGTGAAACCCAAGCAAGCCATAGAAACAGGGGGTGAGGAGATGAAAATTTCACGTCTGGAAGCACTGAGAGTTCATAAACTCAGATATTTACACCTGTGAGGGTGGATGTGGGGGCTGCTTAATGAACTTGAGCAATTAAAACAAATTCAGGAGGGATGTGGCAAGGTGTTGGGAAAGATGGGACAGGAAGGGCTTGTGGATATGATTGCCTGGTAAGAAATACTGGAGATGTAAAACCTGGGAGTGAAATAGAAATGAAGGGCAGCTCTGAGATGTGATCATGGCAGGCAGGAAGACGGGGATGAGCTGGAGATGGGTGGAAGGACAGAAAACAAAAGGCCCCAAGGGTGCAGCCCCTCTCCACCCTGCCAAGGCACCAGGGAAAAGGTGGATGAGAAAAGTCTCTTTAGAGTTTAGAATACAGGATGATATGGTGATAGAGCAGTTCTCATGGGCTGCAGGCAAAGTCTGTAGGTTTTGTATCTCACGCCGGTTGGTCACTGTAAATTAGAATATTCAACACAAAAGGAGATAGAATGGATTGTAACAAGATCCTCACTCTCTTGTTTTTACCTCTCTTCTATCTCTCTCTCTCTTACCGCTCAGACCCCTACACTCTTGCTCTTACCTCTCCCTTACCCCTGTTAGCTTTTTTACCTCCCTCACCTCACACCCTCTCTCTCTCTCTCTCTCTTTGGGGTTCCCTCCAGCCCAGGCTGGTGGCTGAAGGCAAAGTCCTTTTTACCCACAACCCTTGTAATAAACCCACGTGTTTCTAGAACATCTCAGCTCTGCAGAGTTCCTTCTCCCTGCTGTCCACGGATGCTACCATAGCAAGACACACCATGAGAAGGCAGCACCAGCTCCTGAGAGAAGCCCCTCTGGATGGGCAGGACAACCTGGAGATGGATCATCCCCAGGGAACACCAGGAGATCCTCCTTGCCAAAGCAGAGCCCTCCAGTTCCACCCTCTCTCTAAACTAATTAACCTGGACACAAATTACCACACAGGGCTCTTATTCCCCACGTTGTAAAGGTGCTTGCTCCAGGCTCAGGGAGATGAAGGGATTCAGCTCAGCCCTGTGCCAGTCCCAAAAGTCCCTCATGGTTCTCCCAGGGTGTTCCCAACCCCTCCTGCAGCAACAGGAGCCCTCCAACCTCTGCATCTGCTCAGCCTCCTGTCAGAGGAGATCTCACATCAAAGGCTGATCCCTATCCCAAGCACATCTGGGAACTGATGGGCCACCAGCCAGCTGGGATTTCTGCCAGGAAAAGCGCTGGGGATGCCTGGGAACCAAAGAGGAGAATCTCAGGCAGTGCTGGAGGTATTTCCTTCCCTTCCTCAAACGCCAGGAAACTCATCCCATCCTCACTGCAGGCTGCTGAGGAGATGTGTGCAGACACGAGAGAGCTGTTCGAGTGAAAGATTCCTCAATTTTCACCCCCTGCAAACACTCCAGGCATCTTCTTCCCGTGCAGGGATGTGCCAAGGGAAGGAAACCCCCAGAGGTCCCTGCCAACCATTCATGGCAAAGTGTTTCTCTGAACGACCTTTGGGCGATTCACGTTTCGATTTCGTGTTTGTTTTTAGTGGAAATTAAATAAGTCGTGTCATAAAAGGAGAATGACCTCAGCTGATTGGCATGTAATGCCAGGAGAGTAAATCTTTGTTCTACATGACTAAAACATCCACATCTTACTAGAAATGGAATCTCTTTAGTCTTGCCAAGTCTTACAATATCTTCCCAGAGAGGTGGGCACACACACCCACATCAAAAACTCTTTTGTTAAAAAAAATAAATCCAGCCCAGCTGTCCTTTTCCCTGGTGGAAAAAAACAAAACAAAACAAAACAAACAAACAAACAAACAAACAAACAAACAAACAAAAAACAAAAAACAAAAAACAAAACAAAACAAAAAAAAAAAAAAAAAAAAAAAAAAAAAAAAACCACACCTTTTCTGCTTAAACAATCAAACCAGTGTGGTTTGCAGTGCACTTTAAACAGGAAAAGTGTAAAAGGAAGCCGGAATTTGGGGTGCAAAGCCCAGCCTGTGGGCACAGAACACCTGAAATGCTGACTCAAGTGAGTCTCACCCTGGGAAAATCTGCCTCACACCCAGGTTTTGTTCAAGCTGACACAGCCAGGTGCTTGAAAGTGAAAGAATTGTCTCTCCCACTCGTTTCTGTGGGTGAGAAGGGAAAGCAGAGCTGGTGCCCGTTCCCTGCAGTGGCTCTGGGAGCTGGTGCTGCCACAGCTGCTCCCTCCTCACCACTGAGCAAAATCCTCTGTGCAAAGAGCTCCCGACCCTGCTGAGCCTCGCTGGATTTCCTGCTCCCCTCATCCCAACAGAGTGAGGAGCTGCTGGGACACCCCCGGGGAAAACAGCTCAGCTGGAGCAGCAGCCTGGAGGGAGAAGTGGAGAAAGCTCTGAGGAAAAGCTCCAGAAAGGGAGGTGAGATCCCAAGGGGGGATTTGTTGTTTTGATCTTTTTCAGCCTTCTGATGTTTGCATTTTTGTAGTAGAGTTTCTCACAGTTTTTCAGGTAAACAAAGTGATGTTTACATTCCTCTTTCAAAGAGGGACAATTGATGGACTTTTAGTTTGACCAGTGTAGTTGGAAAAGTGTCAACCTTGTTTGTCCAATCCCTGGTCATTGTCCAAAATCTATATAAATCAAGGTCAGAAATAAACTGCCTCTCTTTTTATTCTGACAACTGTCCTTCCTTTCCTGTCCCTCTAGTGACAGTGATCACCACTCCTG
Organism: Zosterops lateralis; assembly: GCF_965231275.1. NCBI lineage: Eukaryota > Metazoa > Chordata > Aves > Passeriformes > Zosteropidae > Zosterops > Zosterops lateralis. The sequence goes on along the minus strand of NC_139780.1, from coordinate 2,492,513 downwards.
GAGGGCTCCCTGTGCCTGCACAGCTCCAGGGGACACTGAGGGGACACTGCAGTGCCACCCCTGTCCCAATTTCACCGCTGGGCTTGTGGCAGTTTAACTTCTGAGAACACCTTTGGAAGGTGTCGCCCCTGGTTTTCTTGCTTTCAAGTGTTTGAATCTTTTCAGTCTGATTCTCACGGAGCTTGATGTAAACAATGTGTATTCTTAGAATTTATCTGTGTGTTTTGCATAGTTGTTCTCTGAGAGAGAATTTGACTGATGGTCACAGTGACCAATGGAGTCAGGAGGTTGTGACCTCCTTGAGCCAATCCTGGCCCTCTGTAAAAGGTGTAGATAAGTTAATTGGAGTCAGATAATAAAGAAGCTTTCCATGTTTGACCCTCCTGCTGCCTGCTGTCCTCTGGGAGGGTCCACACCCACGTCACAACTTGTTGCCCCTCAAAGTGCAGGGGTAACAGGAAGGAATTCAGCTGTGCAAAACCAGAGTGAGACACAAGCAGTGGAGCAGTTGCTCTGCTGGGAGAGTTCTGCACCCACTGTCTGACAGAACCACCCTGGGCACATGGGCAAAGGGCTGAAATCAGGTTTAGTTTTCCCTGTGGGGTTGATAACTCACCTGCAAACCTGTCTAGAGATTGTGTTTTGTGTGGTGTGGATGGAGGAGCTTTTTCTTCCTGAAGAAATGACTGAAGCACATCAGAAAAATGCTCTGAAACAGTTCCTTGTGCTAATATTTGTAAAGCATTTCCAACCCACAGAAGCTCCCAGAATCCACAGATCCCAGCACAGGAAATTAGTATTTCCCTCTGGGACAGGGCAAGGTAGAGTTTGTGCAGTTCAGGATAATTCCATGTTGTTACTGGGCGTGGAAAGGAGGCTGGTGTGCCCCCCCCCCCAAAAAAAAAAAATCACTTTGTGTTATTCTCTGTGGAAAAGTGCATTTTAAACAAAATTTCCCCACACCTTCCTGTTCTGCAGCTTTGGCCTCGCCAGGTGGGAGCTATCCAATGCTGTTTGAGGGGTTTTCATTCCCTCAGAAGAAAACTGGAAGATGTATTTCTTTATAGTCTAGAGAGACAGAGCACCCAGCAAGTGGAAACAGGGAGACAGAACTAATTAAGCTTTGAGATTTGTTAGGATGAGTTTTATTTCCTTGCATCCTGCTCCATGGTGATGCTTTGTGGGGCTACCTAAAAACAGAGGCTAGACAAAATTAAGGGAATAAAAAGCAGGTATGTTTATTGAAGGGCTTCAGGTACATTTTGGGCAGATGAAGCCCCCCAGGGGCTGCACCCAAAATGGACAATGGTCAGAAGTTTTCACATTTTTATAAGTTTGGTCTATTTGCAGATTTGGGCTAATCTTCCAATTCCAGCTTCAGGTAATGAAGTCATTGACCCCAAGTTTGCTGCCCCAAACTCACTTTTGTTTCCATCTCTGGGGCCTGAGGCAGTGAGGGGTCCTTGATCCCCAGGCCTGGAGAGGAATTGTTGTGTCTGCCCAAAATGGGGAAGCAGCAGCTCACAGTGTGCGTGGGGTTTGGAGTTCTGCACTGAAGAACTGCAGGATTACAAATATATGAAAAATATAAAAGCTAAAATCCTGAGGGATCAGTGGCACCACCTGGACCACGCAGTGACTGGGGGGACGTTCAGTGAGGCACAAACTGCAAATCCCCAGAGCAGCCTCCTGGCTGTCCCCAAACAACCTCCTGGTGACATTTCACCACCCACAGCCTCGGGACAGCTCTGCTCCCAAACTAAACCTTCCCCCAGGGATATTTGCACATCCACTTGCACGAGGAGAGTCCTGAGCCAAGCGGATCAGTGGGCGCCTCTTGTAATGGAAAGGACATTTCTCTCAGTGAGAGGTTTTCCTGGCTCTGACGTAACTGGGGAGATGATTGTGTCAGCTTTACTGTCAAAGCCACAACCCCGTGCTCACCGTGAGGGCTCCACTTTGCTGTGCCCACAGCAGGTTTTTACAGCTGGTATTTCACACCTGCCAATCCCTGAGTGCCAACACCTTCCCCAGCCCAGGCTGCTCCTGCATCCCCACCAAGGGATGGAGAAACAGCAGGAAAATGGTTCTTCTCATTCCAGCCACCTCCATCCCAAACCTTCCACCTCTGTTTTCTGTGGCTAGAGGTGATGGGAAGTGATGAAAAGGTGCAAAGCTCTGAGCACTTTTTGTCTTTACCTGAGCACCAGAATCTTCTGGAGTTTGCAAAAAAAAAAAAAAAAAACTAAGCCGGAAATTGCTCAACGACAAAATTTTCTAGTTTTTCTCCTTCCAGTCAAGCTAAAAATAAAATAAAACCCTTGTGCCAGGCTCGTTTCTGCTGCAACCACGGTTGTCTCAGTGGAGTTAATGGGGGTGAGGATGGGCCTTTACCATGTTGTTTTTCAGCAGTGCCATTTCCAGTCACAGCCAGGGCAGGGAAACGGAAACCAGTGGTGGGTGAGGCAGCCCAGCACTGCTCCCCTGGGCTCCTCATCACCACCAGCAGCTCCCCAAAATCCATCTCACTTTCTGCTCAGCATCAATAAGGTGTCTGCAAGGCAGGTTTTAGCTGAAGGGAACTGAGGCAAGACCCAGCTCAAACACAGTCCTGTAAACTCCAGGCTTTGTGTTTAGGCAGGGGCTGGGTGCACCTTAAGGAGATTTGAAGCTCTTGCAGCCTTGCTCTTCCCAATCTTTCACAAAATTGGCATCTAATTTTGGTTCTGTTTGCCCGTAGATGATGCATTTCTCCTGGGAGCCCTGGGAGTGAAGAGTGGGGAGGAAATTTTGTTATTTCACCAAAGGTGAGAAGGAGCATTGATCAGCCTGATGGGCAAATGGGCTGTGCTTCCTCCCCAGCAGGGCTACAGCTGCAGCTGTGACAGAGTCAGTGCTGCTCACTGAATTCCTGACCATCCCAATGAGGTGCTGGGAGACAGAAATATGGGATACAGCCAGGACACCAGGCTGGACACTCTTTCTCCAGGTATTTCCCCATCCCAGCACAGTGAGCTCCCACACAGGGATATTTTTTCTGTACCTGAAGGCCCATCCCTGCATCAACCCCCAGCTGAGCTCAGGGGAGGGACAAAGCCCACAGCATTTGGGGACATTTTGCTGTAGCAGGTCACAGAATCACAGAATATCCTGAACTGGAAGGGACTGAAGGGATCAACTGCTACTCCTGTCCCTGCCCAGACCCCCCAACAATCCCCCCCTGGGCACCCCTGGCAGGGCTGTCCAAAGGCTCCTGGAGCTCTGTGCCCATTCCCTGGGGAGCCTGGGCAGTGCCAGCACCTCTGGGGGAAGAGCCTTTCCCTGCTCTGCAGCCTGAGCCTGCCCTGGCCCAGCTCCAGCCCTTCCCTCACATCCTGTCACTTGTCAGTGTCACAGACCCGTGTCTGTCCCTCCTGTTCCCCACACAAGGAAGTTGTAGGTCCACAGAGAGTGATAGGAAGGAGACATCAGCCCTGGCTGTCCTGAGCTCTGCTGGGAACAGGAGCAGAGCAGCACAGGCAGGGCTGGCTGGCCCACGCAGCAGCTGAGGACGTTGCAGAAGCCACAGGATGACCTGAGGTGGCCCCTGAGAGAGTCTGTGTTGTGCTGAGAGGTGGCTGCATCACTGGGGTGAGGGGAGAAGGGAACAGGGGCCCAGCTCAGGGGTTTGGACACCAGCAAGTCCCAAGTGCCTTTGAGGAGCTGTCTGTGTGTGGTCCTGAGGCAGGACGTGGCTCTTCCTTTGGAGCACCTGGGAACTTTCCTCACGCTGCCTCCCACCCTTAAAGGATGTGTCTGCACATCTAAGGGATTCCAGAGGGCTGTACTCAAACACAAAACCTGGCAGAGCCACCTCAAAACAGACCTTTTGGAGCCCTCGAGCTCTGGCCGCACGCAGGAGAAGCTGCTCCCATGGAAAAGTCACATTCCAGCACCATTTGACATCCCCAGCCACTGTCACACTCACAGAGACATCTCTGAGCCCTGCAGGGCAGAAACCTGGCCCTGCACAGCTCCACTCCAGCCTGCTCTGAATACAAACCTCTCACCTCCTGCCAGGTGAGGGGTGGGTTCAGCCAAGAGGAGGTTTGGGTCTCCCTTTTCCACCTGTCCTTAACTCTCAGCATTCATCCTTTCCCCAAAATCTGCCTGCTCAGAGAGATACCCACAGGCCCTGCAATAACTGCCAATAAATTTGTCTTTTCTGCACCTCTGTGCCAAGTGAGTCCCTCTGGCATGGGGAATGGGCTGGAAGAGCAGAAATGAGCCTTTTGTCAGGTTTGGGTCTCTCTTTTCCACCTGCTCCAGATCAGCCTTGATCAGCTGAGGGGGTGGCTCAGGCAGCCCCTGATGGATCTGGCTGAATTCCTGGAGGTTCCATACAGAGCCATTCCCATGGAAATGTTTAACATGAGCAAAAGGAATCAGGTGTGGACAGTCTCTAACACAGAATCTGTTGCTGTTAATAACTCCAGGCTAAATCTTACCTGCCTTGGAGCAGGCACCTGCCTTCCTCTGCTTTAAAAACAAGGTGAAACCACCACAATTCTAATGTTGGAGCTCAGAGCTTCAGCCAAGAGGTTTGCTGGTTATTCTGGTCCCACAGCCCAGCTCAGAGAGCAGAGCAGCCCCTGAGGTTCCCCCGGTGCCTGGTTTGGGTGTGGGTTTGCTGCTGCAAGTGTAGATCAAACAGGAGGGATGTGACTGGACAGGAGTGGATTTTTACTCTCTAACGAGCATTTCAGTGAGAGGATATTGCCGTGCACTGTGTGACAGGAGGATGAGAATGAGGCAATGAGGTGACAGGTGAATTCCTTCCTCTAAACAGGAACAAGGCTCCGTGGGCTGTGCTGTCACAGGCTGGAGGGAGATAAGGCTCAGCTCCCACTGCAGAGATTGCATGAGGATTGATCACATAAAACCCTTGCAATGATAATTACATTTCATACCTCTGATGACTAAAAGATTCTCCAGTATCTTACAGTGTTTGTGACAGGGAGAAGGTGGACCTGAGCATTCCCTTGGGACAGGATGTGGAGATCACTGGGAGAGGAAAGAGTGGATAAGGTTAGATTGACATGCAGATCCTGAATTTTGCTCATTTTTCAAAACAGTTTTGAGCCAGGGATGGCAAAAAAAAAAAAAAAAAAAAAAAAAAAAAAAAAAAAAAAAAAACCCAAACTGAAGCTCAAGGACACTTTATTGATGCATCCAAAACAACAGAGTTGTGCCCTCGAGTTTCTGGCCCTGACTCTTCTTGCTCAGTTACCACAAATGACTTCAGCAGCCTCCTCTTAAATCATCTCAGAAAACGCGTGGAAATATTAAGCAACAACAACAACGACAACAAAAAAAATCCGCCCCATCTTTCCATTCAGTCATGGAGACATTTACCAACATCTTTGGGGCTGAAACAAAAGCCCAGAACAATGGCTTAAAGCGTCACCCCCAGCTCTGTGGTCCTGGGAAAAGTCCCTGGGCTCCTGCCACAAGTTCACTGAGAACAGGTACAGGGGACAAAGCTCAAGCAGGAAACAAAGTGTTGGGTGGAAGGGAAATTCAAACAAGGCCCGATGGTTGTGCTGAGGTTGGGAGCTTTTCCCAGCACCTTGCACCGGGGTGACCTTCACCCCAACCACATGAGAAAGGGCTTTTCACAGCCCCGAGCAGGAATGACTGAACTGCTGACTCAGGCACCAGCCCATGGCATAATTACTCAGCTTGGTCCCTCCTGTTGGTTTCTCTGCTCTCCTTCTCTCTGCCAGGCCCTGGGAGGCACCTCTGGGTCTGTACCTTCATCACCGGCTGCTCCTGCCAAAGGGGATTGAGCCCAAAACTCTGCAGGGCCATCAAAATGGTCTGTGTTGGCTCATGTGGGAGTTTTTTATACAGATGTTTTGTTTTGAAAGAAAACAGCATTTATCCTTTCCTAAAAATCTGCCTGGTCAAAGAGATGCCCGCAGGCCCTGCAAGAACTGCCAATAAATGTGTCTTTTCTGCACCTCTGTGCCATGTGAGTCCCTCTGGCATGGAGAAGGAAGGCCAGGGCTTGGGGAATGGGCTGGAAGAGCGGAAATGAGCCTTTTGTCAGACATCCCAGCCCAGCCTTGGCTCTGACCCCAAACCACTTCATGCACTTTGCCTGGGACCCAGCAGGACACTGTGGGGAGATTCCCCTGCCACAGTGGAGTGAGCTGCCAGCTGTTGAGCACATCTGGGCTTTTGATGGAGAGCTGTGAGCCCTGAGGCTTCTCCTGCTTGACAGGGACAAAGGAGCCTCCCGTCACCAATGTCCCCCTCCTCGGGAGCCCCAGTGCTGTCCTTGCTCTGGGATACTCAGGGCTCTGCTGGCCCTGACCCTTCCCCTTCCCCCTGTTCAGTTCCCAGCAGGCCCCTTTTATCCAGGAGGGTGGGCAGTGGCTTCCAATCAACCAGCCACTGTGACTTCATTTAATTAATTATCCCTTCCAAACCATCAGGCCTGAACCTTCTCTTTGGGTGCTTGTTTTCCCTCCTGTCACTGCTGTGTCATCCCTGACCCTCCTGCTGGAAGGCTTTCAGAGGCTGAAAAGCATTTTGGAAGATGAATCCAAAGGGTTTGTGCTCCCACAGGTGCCCCGTGGTAACCTCTTGGCGAGACTGTGCACAAAGCCATAATTAATTCACGCTGCCTCTGAGCCAGCTCTGCAGTCCTGCAGCGCAGAATTTTCCTCTCACTCAACTTTTAAGCTCTTAAAGGAATTGTCTGAGCTCAGTTCTGAGCCCAGCAGAGACGTGCTGTCTCCCAAAGCAGGATCTCTGGGGGGATCACATCCTCTGAGAGCTCTGCAGAGCCCTCCCCACCAGCCCTGCACCTCCCCTGCCTGCACAGGGATGTCTGGAGGAGGCTCCTGGGCAGGGTGGGGAATTCATCCCCCCACAGGGACAAATTCCCATTTCCCCGTGTCCCTGTCACCCTCCTCTGGCACCAATATCCCATCACATCCCACCAGCCTGCACCAAACAGATCAAACCTGCCTCGAATTTGGATTTCCTCCAAGCATCTCTCATCATCCCAAGGAGGAACCTGCACCAAATCTGCCCCCTCAAACCCCACAGCAGCCACAAAAACCTCGTGTCTCTTTCACACAGCCAGGCAGTTTTGCAAGCAGAAAGACTGCAAAAGGGTGATGATCCTGCCAGTTTGGATGATCCTGCCAGTCTGCCTTATCACCCACAAGATTTTCCTAATTTTGCTGAGATTTGGAACCACCCCAAGAGTCTTTGATAGACTTTTTTGTTTGGCTGTGAGTGCTGGCTCAGACTCTTGACTCCCCCACCTGCTCTGACACGAGCCAGGGGTTGTCTGGATGTTTGCACAGGAGACACCTGAGAGGTGGATACACCAACAAATCTCTGATTTCAGATATAAATCACTCCTGGCTGCTCCGATAACTGAGAGTGGCAGCTCTACCCATCAGCAAATCAGTTATGATAATCACATTCCTCAATAACACACCTGCTGGTGTAATTAGCTCAAGGTGTGAATGAGATTTGTCTAACAGTGTCCTGAGGGGCAGGATCATTCATCCAGCATGAACTCGAGTAGAGTTCTCAACCCTGATGTTTAACCTGATAATTCCACCCAGGAAAACTTGTTCACCCGTTCACATTTATTGTTCTGCATCCGTTGTAAGTTGTAAGAACGTGAAACTTCATGTCTGCCCTTCCTATTTTGGGTTTTTCCCCATCCCCAGGTGCTGAACCCACTCAAACACCCAGAAATGACTGGAAAGCTGCTGATGAAAGGCAGAGATGCTCGAAAATCCTGCAGCTCACTGTGGGCCAGGCTGAGCTCCTGCTTTCATCACCAACTTCCCCTGTGAGCACAAACCACGTCTGGCTCGCCGTGTCCTGGCTTTGCCCACAGCTGGGGAGGAGGAGGTGACAGGGTTTTGTCACTTTGGGTGATTCACATGTGGTGGGTCCTCTCAGGGCAGGGATCTCTCATTGCTGACAGGGCACAGGGGCTCATCCAGGCCTGCCTGGGGTGGGAGCAGGGCTGACTGTGGTCCCCACAGCTCCCTGGGGCTGTCGGCAGCACGGGGAACAAGGTCCTGTCTCCTGTCAGAATGAAGGAGTGGAAATGGGAATGTGAAATGGGAAATTGGATCAGCCCAAGCAGGACCATCAGGGTCATCTCCTGAAGGCCTGGAGACCTGGTAGACCTCTAGACCCTTGGAATCCATCCCAGCAGTTGGGATGGACAAAAAGACATGCTCCTCTTGTATTACACTATTTTGAGGAGTTGGAAATTACTTTAAAAACCACCTCACCCCACCCCCTGCCATGGGCAGGGACACCTTCCACTACACCAGGTCGCTCCAGACCTGACCTTGGACACTTCCAGGGATGAGACACTCCATGATTTTAAGATGATTCCAAGATTTTGTGCAAACCCAGCTCCTCCAGACAAGCCCTGGAGCTCAGTGCAGGGAAGGGCTTTTCCCTTCCCCAGCCTGGGGATGGAGCAGCTCTCTCAGCACATCCTGTGACAGCGCAGGGCACGGCTGTGTCAGCTGATAAGGCTGTCACAGATCCCTCCCGGGCTGCACACACCCAGGGATGCCCTTATCACCCTGTTTCCTACTGATAAGGAGCTGTAACACAGATAAACCGGCCTGCACTGAAGGCCCACGTGTGTCACCATCACTGAGTGTGTGGAGGCTCCCTTGGAGCTCTTTGACAGCACGAGTGTGAGTCACCCAGAGCACCCAGGGACAATCCCTGGGGACACAAATTCCTCCAGTCATCCACCCCTCAGAGGGATGAAAACCCTTCAGAGGGATGGGTTTGCCCTCGGTGTGTGGAGAGATCAGTGCCTGGGGTGTGATACAGAGCTGAGCATGGGGAATCCTCAGCTGGAAGGGACTGAAGGGATCAACTCCTACTCTTGTCCCTGCCCAGACCCCCCAACAATCCCCCCCTGGGCACCCCTGGCAGTGCTGTCCAAAGGCTCCTGGAGCTCTGTGCCCATTCCCTGGGGAGCCTGGGCAGTGCCAGCACCTCTGGGGGAAGAGCCTTTCCCTGCTCTGCAGCCTGAGCCTGCCCTGGCCCAGCTCCAGCCGTGCCCTGGCTCCTGTCCCTGGCCCAGAGCAGAGATGGAGCTGCCCCTGGGGAGGAGCTGCAGCCCCCGGGGAGCTCTGCCCTCACTCTGCTCCAGCTGGACAATCCCAGTGCCCTCAGCTGCTCCTCATGGGCCCCTCCAGACCCTTCCCCATCCCCGTGTCCCTCCTCTGGACACTCTCTCACACCTTTAGAACTTTCTTTATTGATGCCCAAAACTCCCCCAGCACTTGAGGCTGTCCCAGCCCAGAGCAGAGCAGGACAATCCCTCCCTGGCCTGAGCAGTGATGTCCCCAGGACAGGGATGTCCCTCCTGGCTCCAGGGCACTGCTGACTCACACTCAGCTGTCCAATGACCACAACTCCAAGGTCCCTTCCCAAGCTGCTGCTCCATGTTTTGCCTTCAGCTCCATCGTTAAACTGGGAATTCCCACTAAAGATCAAGAGCTGTACGAAGGAGGGCTGGTTTGCTTTTCCACCCCGTAAATAACCCTCATTTCCCAGACTGCCAAGTGGAAGCAGCTGTTGGAGCAGTAAGGTGCTTATCTGGAGACGTAAAGCTCTTGAGTGAGCGGCTCCAGATCCGGTAACCCGGGCTATTTATAACTCTCTTGTTTCATTCAACGCAGCTGAATTTCCAGTGCTGGATGTGGGATATAAATAGAAATGAATCCTGGCCTGGTCACAGTTATCTGCCTTCAGCCCTCACTCCTGGCAGCCAGACAAGGGAGGAAGGAGCTGGACGTCACCAGGAACGTGAGCCCGGCTCACAAAACAACTGAGATGAGGTCACCTTTTTATATGGGAAAAAAATGTCTTAGCCAGGACAAAAAGAGGCCTAGAAGGGAACAGAAGGATGGTGCTTTACAGTAAAGGCTGTTCTGTTGTTGCTCCAAGCTTCTTTGGTTCCCATTATCCCACTGAGTGGGAATGGGCACCTCTGGGTGCTCAAATGGGGTGACTTCCCTTGTCAGGGATACACAGGGAAAAGGACGGTGGGAGGAAATAAAATCCCAAAGCTATTGCCAGGCATAGGGAAGAAAATATACAACATTTTCTATATTACATAAATATATAATATGTAATATTACATAATAATATGTAGTATAATAATATGTAATATAATAATATAATGATATGTAATAATGTAGTAATATATAATAATGTAATATGTAATTCTGTACAAATCTTAGAATCCTGCTCCAAGGAGTGCTGTGGAGCTAAATTATAGACTCACAGGTTTAGGTTGGAAGGAACATTAAATCCCATCCCATCCCACCCCAGCCATGGGCAGGGACACCTCCCACTGTCCCAGGCTGCTCCAAGCCCCAATGTCCAACCTGGCCTTGGGCACTGCCAGGGATCCAGGGGCAGCCACAGCTGCTCTGGGCACCCTGTGCCAGGGCCTGCCCACCCTGCCAGGGAACAATTCCTGCCCAAAATCCCATCCAGCCATTCCCTGTGTCCTGTCCCTCCATCCCTTGTCCCCACTCCCTCTCCAGCTCTCCTGGAGCTGCTTTAGGCCCTGCCAGGGGCTCTGAGCTCTCCCTGGAGCCTTTTCCTCTCCGGGTGAGCACCCCCAGTTCTCCCAGCCTTTCCTCACATAATATTTTATATAATAGATATATAAATATCAGGCCAATGGCTACAAGAGAATCACCAAATTCCAGCTTTTCCCCAAAAGACCTGGAAATTCCCACAACAGAGCATTTGTTTCCCTTTTCCCAACCAGAATAAACCAAGGTGCTGCCAGATGGCAACTGAGGGAAAATCTGCCCAGGGATGCAGCCAGCAGCATCCTCCAAACCAGCTGCACATCTGGGAAGCCTCCACACCTCACAGCCCCCTGCCAGCTGCCAGCACATCTGTCCCAACTCTCCAGAGCACCAGACCTTCCCCAGAGCTCCCCCCGCCCTAAAAAGGGGCTTTGGGGTGGGTTTGAGTCCAACAGCAACTCCTGGATCACCCCCTCTTGCTCTGCCAGGTTTCAGGGGTCTGGGCTGTGGCTCTGATCCCTGCAGGAGGAATGGATTGTCCACAGCTGGATTGGTTTTACTCCTTCTGGAATAATTACCTGAGCCTCTCCCTGCTCCTTCTTTGAACTGGCATCTCCCAGCCCAGCACAATCAGCTTTAGGGCAGGGGCTGCACAGGGAATTCTGGTGAAAAACAGTTAATAATAAATCAGTGGTAGTTAATAATAAATCATAATAAAGCTAATAGTTAAAAATAGTTTTTTAAAAGGGAGATCTTTGCCTTAAAGGCTTTGTGGGGGAATACAGAGTCCTAAAAAACATGGGAAGGGCTTTGGGAAGGGCTGGCTCCAGGTAAGGGAAAAGCTTGGGATAAAGCCCAGCCCATCCCAAATTCTGCAGCCACAGGACTCTGAATTCCTCATCAGCAGCAGCTTTTTGCCACAGTAATTTGTGACATGGATTTTCCATGTTCTCCAGGAGCTCCTGCTGCAGTGCCAGTGGATGTGACACCGCAGAGCTGCTGGAATGGATTAGGGACAGAGCTTTTGCCAACAGAAATATAGATGAATGCTAATTTATAACCCTCCTTTTCCTCACAGCCTATCAGAGGAAAGGAATTCCAAACCGTCCTGCAGGAAAATAACAGATCTGGCAAAATTCATCAGGATAACGTTTAATCTCCCTGCTACTTTGTCATTTATTTTTTACCCCATTTCTCAATTTATTTTTTTATTTTTCTTGGTAAGGTTCTTACAAAAGAAGAATAATAACAACAGTGTCCAGTGGCCAAGGGGAAACTGGAGCTGGCCGGGGTTGTTTCTAAGAGGCACTTATAGTAATGGGTTTGAACATCCAGGGTGATCAGATGAGACCATAATTGTTAATAGGTGAATATTCAATAATTCACAGTAAGGAAGGAGAGGATTAATTGTCTTTTTAGTGGATTTTTTTATTTAGATTTATACCGAGGAGGAAATAACATTTGCCCGGAATCAATGCATCTTTGTTTCCGAGTTAGAAAACTGAAATTAACAATTTTTGAGATCTCTCTTTAGAAAAAAAAATCATAACAGCTCAACCCCCTCAGCCATTTAACTCCCAGCTGAGTCCTCCTCCTATCTCCCATCCAAATCCTGCCCAAATCATTATCCATGGCAGTATCCAGGGCATGGGGAGGGTGGCAGGGCTGCAAAGGGAGCAGCAGCAGCACCCCAGAACCCCCAAAATCTTGGTATTTGGGGTCCCACTGCAGGCCGGGGGTCACAGGGCAGAGCCACATGCCCTGGAGTGAGCTGGGAGAGCTGCGCTGTGCTGTGGGATTCATCCCATCCCACTATCATGGTTTGAAAGCAAAACGAGTGAGAAGCTCCAAGTCAGAAATAATAAGATTTAATTTAATAAGAAGAAAGGTTAAAAAAGCAAAATAAAATAAAATCAATGCAATAGCACAAAGGAGCACTGACAGAGTCAGAACACACCCTGAGCAGGGTGGTGGGAGCAGTCCAGGTGAGGGGCTCTTCCTGAAGCAGTGATCCCACAGAAAGGTCTGGGAGCTCTGCTCCTCTGGGAATCCAGTGGCTCAGGGCTGCTTGTCCTGTCCCAAATCCCAGATTCTCTCCAGGTGGGAATGCTTGGCTCCTCCCCCTGGGCATTGGGAGCATCTCCCAATGGGATGAGGAGTCGTGCAGTGGCTCCTTGATGGCCCATTAAACAGAGAGAGCTCCTGGAGGGAGTTCCCTGTGAGTCCTGGGCAAGGCATTGATGGGCCATGAGCAGAAGAGCCCAAAGGAGGGGCCTGGGAAAACACTGCCCCACCTGGTTCCAGCAGCTCATGGAGAACCTCAGCAGGGCACTCAAACACTCAGTTTGTCCTTGGCCACCTCCATCCCAACAAATCTGGGGCTCAGGGCAGGACCTGCCTGTGTCCCCACCCTGTAGCACTGTGTCTGTATAACACAGGACATTCTGATGCACCAGCCAAACTGACTGTGAGTAATATTACCAAACCACCTGCAGTTTTGTTGTCAGAGCTCTCAGGAATTCATCAAGGTTACTGAGAAAACAACAAAATCAATAATAAGAACAGAGAGCCTAAGAAAACGTCTGCAAAAAGTGTAAACCCCAAATAGGGGAAGCACAAGGTGAGGATGGACATTGCCCAGTTGGGTGTCCTGAAGGATGTCCCTGCCTCGTGGAGAAACAGCTCGGCCAACCCAGAGCTGTGCCCACGTGGACAGCAGACCCAGAACCCAGATCTGCCATGGCATGGGAACAATAAACAGCTTCTGTTGTAATTGTATTGGTTCTGTTATTCAGTGGCCCATTTCCCCCTGCATTCCCTGCTTCTGGAGACCCACCTCAGACTGTTCTGGGATCCTGTGCCCTTCCCCTGCCTGTGCTAAGGCTGATGATAACAGTTGGCCTCAGAGGGTGGCTCAGGCCTTTGTTTGGGATTTTCCAAGCTTCACAACCCACACCACGAGTTCCCACCACAAATCCGTCGGGTGGTTCTCGAGCCCCGCGCTGAGATTTCAGCACTGCAGGAGATTTGGCTGGCTGGGCTCTTTGCAAAGGCATCAATTTCACCCTCTAATAGGCACAGCAAACTTGATTTCAGGCCCACTTACGATGCTGTAAATCCAGGCTAACCATATTAAACTCGGGGCGGCCGATGCCAGAGACTTAAAACCAGCAGGAGTAAAAGGCACCTCAGGTGTGTGCAGCCAACAGCCTGGCCCGAGGCCACCCCGGGCTGCTTTGTAAAGCAGCTCAGAGAAATTTCTCCATAAATGTTCCATTAATATTAACAGCTAAATCCCTGGCCTGCCTTAAAACCCTCAGCCCCACCTAAGTTAGCAGCAAGAATTTGGATTTAATTTGCTCCCAAGGCTGACAGACCACAGCAGCAGTGGCTGATGTGGTTCCCCTGGAGTTAATCACATTTATTTCTGTCTCTAACAGGGGTATAAGCGCTGCCCTGGCTGAGGAACAACCTTTTGCTCCATTCCTTTTCAAGGCACAGGAGAAAAAAAATCTGAATGGAAACCACCAAGTCCCTACGGACTTCTCCTTCATTTTTTCACCTAAATTTCACCTAGCGAAAAATTCCCCAGGAGTAGGAAACCTAGTCGGTTATTTTTTTCCTTCAAGAAATAATTTTTGAGGCTTTCTAGAAATCTCCCACCACGAGGAAGAGCTTTAAATAAAACACACCCTGGAGCTGATGCATCAACCCTCGAGCTATGCCGAAAACTTGGGATACACCAGGCAATATTCACTTTTTACTACTAAGGAGGGACCTTTTTCCCTGAATTAAAGGTGGCACCAGCCAAGCACAGCCCTGCTCCACCCTGCCCCTAATAAATCCTTTAGCACAGATTTCCCTGTGGCTCCAGACACGCTGGGCTCAACAAGGCACAGCTCAAACCTTAAAATTTGGAGTCCCTGATTAACCACGTCTCAAAGTAATCCTAAAGCAATGAGGTGAGGAGGAGGAATTAAACACTATTTCATTAATTAATAATTATTTAAACAGAACAGCCTAAGCCAGAGGGCATTTCTCACCAGCTGCCTCGCTGTCCCATGTCCCAGTAAACCCAGTCTGGGCACTGGTTTGCACAGGTGAGTGAAAAACACAACCACAGCTTTTACAGACAAGGCAAATTTGGGTTTTTGAACTGTTTCAGATCATGCGAACAGTCAGTTTTAGTTTCTGTTCATAACGTGAACGGACTGAAACCTGAAACCAGAAGGCGATCGGAGAGAAGCAGAAGAGAGTGGGCAGCTTGGCAGAGAAAAGAAAGGCTCAGTAGCAAAACCTCCCCATTCAGAAAAATAGAAAGTGTCAGGAACGAGCTGCAGAGTGGCAAAAGGAGACTTTCAGAAAATCAGAATTGGAAATGCAACGCCCAGAAATGAGGGTGTCAGGGTAAACACCATCCGAGGGCGGCACGAGGATTTAGTGATAAACGTTGAGATGTAACAATGAGATCTGGATAAAAGAGTTAAGAGAGGTGCCAAAAAAAAATAGGTTCTGCATTCATCTGGACCAAGAGAAGAAAAGGAAATATGGGGAAAGCTACAATATTAAACACTCTTCTTGCTTCAGTTTCCAGAAGAAAAAAAAAAAACAAACCTGTGCTTAATTCTCCCCATGTGCCCAACAACAAGGTAGGAATAATTAAAAAAAAAAAAAAAAAAAAAAAAAAAAAAAAAAAAAAAAAAAAAAAAGTAGTACATTTATTTATTTATTAAAGCATAAAAATATGTTTTAAATATACACCTCTGTTTTTTTTATTTTTTAAAATCAGATACTCTGGTATTGAATCCTCTGGTATTTAAAGGGTAAAGGACTCCAAGGGCTACCAGCCACCCCAAAACCCCCTTGCAGACAGTGGAAATGGGGTCAGAGGACAGGCAGTGACGAGCCAGTCACCCTGAGGGAAGTAGGACAAGGATGGCCAGGAACATCCAAAGAACAGAACACTCTGTACACGAGCCCTGGGATGATGCAATGGCAAAGGGACCTTTCTCATGACTAAACTGTACCACATAAAGTTCTTTCTGACACCCATCTGGCTGTGGGGATAAGAAGGAATGTGAAATAACACAAATATCACAATTTGTCAGGGTTTGGGGCACTGTTTTCCATGTAGGCCTGGGTTTTGGGGTTTTTATGGCCACCCCACATGGCTCAGGCTGCTGAAGAACACACACACAAGTCCTTGAAGCTGTTTGTTCCCTCAGTGCTGTCCCTCCAGAGGAGCTGCAGGGCACTGGAATATATATCCAGTGTTCTGCAGGGAAATTATCCCAAAATTCTCTTCCTTCTGAGGGTGCCAGTCACTGCTGGAGGTGCCCTGTCAAGGATGGCCAGGCAGGGTGGTGGCTCACAGGCCACTGGAATGTTTGCCAAGCAGGAGGGATGGAATGGAACGTGCCCCAGGGGAGCTCCTGCCTTGGCCCTGTTGCCTGGGGATGTCCCAACCCCTGCTGGCAGCACTGCCACCACCTTCCTGTCCCCACAGGGGACAAACCAACCTGCTGCCTCACCCCAGGGCTCCCCCAGGTCACCTCCTGTTGGAGTCCAGGGCACAGAGAAACCCCTCAAACTTCCCAGGGGGGGTCTGGGACCCTTGTCAGGACCCCAGGAGAGCATTAATTAAATTTAAATTACATAGTAGTTTTGTTTGTCACAGGGTGAAAATTTGTAGTTTTGGGTTTTTAGAATGGAAGCAAGATAGAGGCAAGATGGAGAATTTTGGGCCTAAGTTCTTCTTCTTCTACTCCATCTTCTGCTGTGACGGTGGCACAGAGACATTGGTGGAATGTAGGTGATGTAGAGAATTATATTACATAGTAATTATTGGTACAAAGTTGTAAATATAGTGCTTTTCAAGGGTTAATTGGCTTAGAAGCCTTTAAGAGATCTTGGACACCAGGTCTGGTGCCCTTGGCAGTGGTGTCTCTCAGTGTGCTCAGCCTGGTATTGAGCACTGTGCTGACCTTCAGATAAAAAATTGAATAAACACCTTTCAAGACCAATCTGAGAGTTCCTCTCTTCTTTCTAACTCTGGCACTCAAGTTTGAAAAGGAAAAAAACCCTAATTAGGGGAATCTTAGACACAAAATCCAAGAACCCTCTGCTCCTGAAACATCCCTGGGTTGGGCATTTTCCATGTCTGCTCTGAGCTGGGTTGGTGTCTCTCTTCCCTCTCAAAAAGGATCTTGCCAAAGGCTGGGGAAGGATTTTGGGGATTTTGCCATACAAATCTTGGAGTCACCTTCATCTCTCCTCAGATTTGTGAATATTGGGATGGATTAGTCAGAAATATCCTGGAGAGGAAGAGCTGGGCTGAGCTGGTGGCACAAAGAGGCCATCAAGGTGACAAGAGCCACAACCAGCTGAGGAATGTTTGATTCAACAGAAATTCCCCACTGTCCATGCCAAGAGCAAAACATCTGGACGAGCACAGTGCCAGCTTTGGCTCAAAAAAAAATTCCTTTTCCACATCTTGTCACCACTGCAGAGTGGTGGCCTCTTGGGGACTGCAACCCCTCTGTCCCCTCAGATCCCTAAAAGCACCTCCCCTGGTTTAATTCCCTCCTGTGAAATGTGTCACCACAGAGATGAGCTGGAGTTCTGGGAGAAGGGCAGGTGTGGCAGTGCTGAGGGTAAAACCCACCAACAAACTGGGAAAATTTGGGGAATTTCTCTAAAAGGGCTCCAAGGCAGCTGGAGAGAGGCTTTGGACAGGGGTCTGGAGTGATGGGACAAGGGAAAATGGTTTTTAAATTACAGAGAACAGGGATAGGTCAGATTTTAGGAAGATTTTCTTCACTGTGAGGGTGTTGAGGCCCTGGCACAGGGTGCCCAGAGCAGCTGTGGCTGCCCCTGGATCCCTGGCAGTGTCCAAGGCCAGGCTGGACAGGATTTGGATCACCCTGGGACAGTGGGAGGTGTCCCTGCCCATGGCAGGGGGTGACACTGGATGATCTTTAGAGGTTCCTTCCAACCCAAAACTGCAAGTTCATGATTTATCTCCACAACACTCCTTGGAGCAGCTCTGGATTAATTCATGACCAGTGCAGAACCCACAGGTCATGGAGAGGGTCTGAAGTGGCATCAGGCTGGTTGGGGGCTGGAGATGAGGCCCCTCAGGAACTCCAGGTGACATTTCTGTGCTCAGGGGCAGCAGGAACTGGAATAGATGACAGGTTGGATTAATGTGACAACACATTTTTCACAGGTTTTTGCACATCTGGAGTAGGATCAAGAGGGTGTGGAGTCTCTTTGTCAATAAAATTCTGGTTTGATGTCAGCACTGGGAGAGCTGCCCTGTTTTTTCCAAAATCCTGGAGCTCTGGGTGCTGCTCCACAGAAACCACAGCCTCGAGCAGCCCAACACAAACCACAAAGTGCTGAGCACTTCTGGCTATAATTTTCTGCTTACAAGGGAACTGAGCTGTCCTGAAAATCCAGCCCAGATTATGGGTTTCAAAAGCCAGAAAATCTCTCCCTGAGCTCTTAATCCAGTTTATGGGTTCGTCACAAATGGAGCTGAGCCATTCTTGGAAAGAAAACTTGGCGAAAGGGATCTTTCTCCACTTGCATCAGTAGAAACAAAGCTCAATGTAGATGGGAGAGGAATTAAAATGTGTCACAGACTCTGTTTGTGGGTGAGGGCAGTGAGGAGAACTGCCAGGGCTGAGGGCACTGACAGGACTGGCACCAAAACTCACCTGGAGGTTGTGGTCACACACCTGGAGGCGCCTCAGTTCCTGCTGGTGCCAAGGAGATTCCTGCCACAGCCATTCTCACAGCTGTGCCCTGGTGCCATCAGGGTGCAGGAAATCACCTCCCTCTACTTCAGAGCTTCACAGAGTCATTCTCTCTCTTTTTATATTTAATGGGAAAAAAAAAAAAAAAAAAAAAAAAAAAAAAAAAAAAAAAAAACCACCCCAGACCTGAATGGAGTTTTTTCCTTTTTAAAGTCTCTTCTAACAGCAGCTCTCTTTCAACAGCTCATTTATTGCCCGTGTGGGACTCCAAAGTGAAACCTGCCCAGCCGTGGATCTAAAAGACTTCCCCTCACACTATTCCTTTCTTGCTTGCCCATGTCAATAAATCATCCATTATCTATGCTTGAATTTAGTTGAGATTCTGGTTAATGATGCACGAGATGGAAGAGGACTCAGCTGATGAGCTGAGCTGCTCAGTAAAACCTGGCTGAAGTGGGAAAAAAAGAGCCAAGATGGATTTTTGCCATTGAGAACCCACTTGTCTGGTCTCATGCACAGAGAGGAGCAGATGCACTGATTCAAGCCACGATGGGTTTGTGGAGTCTCACACAACAGCAAAGGAAATTGGAAGTGGAAGGAGAGTCTGGGATGTGTTTGCTGCCAACAGACACAAGGAGCACCTGCAGGAGTGGCTGAAGACAGAGAGGGAGAGGATGTCCTCACCCAGGAGACCCTGAGGGGCAGCCCGTCCTCCCAGCCCTCTCACCACCCAGCTTTTCTCTTTATCTTAGCACCATCTAGAGGGATGTGCCTGCACACCCGCAAGAGAACACCCACGCTCGGGGTGTGGAGCCTGGGGAAGGCAAACCTCAGAGGAGCACTGTGCTCCTCCAGGCACTGTCTGCTTCAGTCCCCTCTGGGAATGGGAATGAAGGGTCCTCCTGAGGGATTGGAGGGTGGGAGGGTCAGGGGGGAGGTCTAGAGGGTCTTGCTCAGGGTTTGGGGTTTTTTCTTGACTTCTTTTAGCATCTTGCATCACCTATAGATCAGGCTCCACATCCAAGTGCTCCTCCAGACCCTGGGAGTCCTCTCCTCCAGCAGCTACAGGCCAAAATGAGCCAAGGCTTCCCTCTCAAAGCAGCCCTTGGCAGGAACTACACCCTCCTCATCCTCACAGCTCACACTGGGGCTGCTCTGTGCCCTCCTCATCCTCACAGCTCACACCTGGGGGTGTTCATCCCCTCCTCATCCTCACAGCTCTCACCTGGGGCTGTTGCCAGTCCAATGAGGGCAGGGGCAGAGGGGACTTGCTGCTCCCTCCCTGTTCAGTTCATTGCCTGCCCCTGACACTCTGGGGCACTGGGCATGGATAAGGACTCCTCTTCTCCTGCAGGTGCCCAAGGCTGAAAGTGGGACTCCACCTCCTAAATTCCATATGTGTGAGGCTCACAACTCCTGAGGAAATTCCCCAGCAATCGTTACCCTCCATTTACAGTCTTGCCTTTGGAATCAATATTACCTTGTCTTTCCGTGGAAGTGTTTCAAACATTCATGGAGAGTTCAGGATTTGGGTTGTTTATGACTTTGCTGACAAGCCCAGGCTAAACCCAAACACCCAGAATTACAGGGAAATATGGAGACAGTTTATAAATACTCCCCATCCCTGGAGCAGATTTACTCCATCCTTCCTACCCAACAGCACCTCTGTCGCTTTGAATCTTCTT
Organism: Zosterops lateralis; assembly: GCF_965231275.1. Classification (NCBI taxonomy): domain Eukaryota; kingdom Metazoa; phylum Chordata; class Aves; order Passeriformes; family Zosteropidae; genus Zosterops; species Zosterops lateralis. The sequence goes on along the minus strand of NC_139780.1, from coordinate 2,472,467 downwards.
GCTTTTGAGTTTGAATTTTCTTGCTTTTGAGTCTTTGAATTTTCTTGATTTTGAGTCTTTGAATCTTTGCAGTGAAGGTTCTCACGCAGCTTCATGAAAACAATGTATATTTTTTTAAAATTTATCCCCTTAAGTAACAGCTGGATGCTGAACTGGGAAGGGAAAGGGGATGTGTCCCTTCACTAATGCCTTGGTTAAGGGGGGTGAAGGAGAAACAGAAGGAAGGAGCAGGTCCCATCCTGCAGTGGGAGGCAGGAATTTGCAGAGGCTCCAGGAAGATCAGGGCAAGCACTTGGATGTATCAGGGAGAGGAATCAAAGTCCTCCTTTGAGCAAAGCTGATCAGCTCCTTTCTGCAGTTAATTGCAATCAGGGTAGCTGAGGTTTCCAGAGAGCCTTACTGTCCCTTCCAGGACCTTTCCCCTTGGTTAATCCCAAATCTCTCTTTTTTTTCTCCCATCCTTGTCATTTGCAGATATAAAACCAGAGCTGCCAGCACTCCCTGAAGCTCCAGCCTCACTCCCCAGCCACATCAAACCCATCCAGCGCAGGTCCTGACAATAAAAGCCCTCGTGGTCCTCCCATGAAAGCCACAAAATTTCTTCCCAGTGATTTTTGCTGGAAATCCTGTATCCCAGGGATTGGAAAATATCAGGAAATATTTGCCGTATCTGCTCTCAGCACAGCAGCACATTGATGGAAAATGTCCTGATCAGTGTCTCATGACCAGAATTTTCTAGTTGGCAGAAAAAAAAGAAGATTCCCAAAGTGTATCAGATGCTCCTGGCCCCATGGGCCATGGAACACCAGGGGAGGAGCAGGAGCCATTCCATCCTACCAGGGAATTAGATTTTTATACTGAGAAACCAAATTATGCCCCCAGTGACATTGACACAAATTCAGATAATTTCCACCAGGGCAAAATCAGCTCCTGAGCTGGAGTTTTGGATCTCAGGTGTGTGGGGACCCCTTTCCCAGGTGATGTGCAGCAGCCCCAGAGCAGAGGCTGCAGGGACCACAGCAGGATGTGCCCCCAGCTCTGCCCTGTCACAGAGCAATGGCAGCAGAACCCCAAACCCCACAGTGTGGGGGGATTCTGCCTGACCCCTCCTGTCACAGCTCAGCCAGAAATGAAGGTGGGTGGGAGCTGTGGTGGGTTTCCTTCTGGAATGGGTTTGGTGGCACTGCAGGGCTTGGGATCGTGCACTGGCAGCATGGGGGGTAAGAGGATCATGTGGGGGGGTCACTGATAATGGGATCCTTTGTTGGGAGTCACTGATAAGCGGATCAAGTGGGGGGGGTCACTGATAAGAAGATCTTTTTTTGGAGGTCACTGATAATGGAATCCTTTGTTGGGGGTCAGTGATAAGGGAATCAGGTGTTGGGGGTCACTGATAAGAGGATCCTTTGTTGGAGGTCACTGATAAGGAGATCTTTTGTTGGGAGTCATTGATAAAGGAGATGATTTGTTGGGGGGTCACTGATAATGAGATCCTTTGTTGGGGGTCACTGATAAGGGGATCCTTTGTTGGGGGCTCACTGATAAGAGGATCATGTGTTGGGGGTCACTGATAAGGAGATGATGTGTTAGGGGTCACTGATAAAGGGATCAAGTGGGGGGCCCACTGATAAGAGGATCTTTTGTTCGGGGGTCACTGATAATGAGATCCTTTGTTGGGGGTCACTGATAAGGGGATCATGTGTGAGGGGTCACTGATAAGGAGATGATATGTTAGGGGTTCACTGCTGAGGGGATGGTGCTGGGGCCTCAGGTAGGAGGAGATGGATCTGGTCTCACCATTCCCGGTGACAGAAACACCAGGGGAAGGAGCAGAGTCCTCCTGCACCCCGGGGAGAGCCAAAGGCCAGCTCCTGGTGCTGCAGGGCTCAGCCTCCTGCTGCCACCCCCAGCAGTGGTCTGGCCTTTGCTGCTACAATCGTGGGATGACGGTTGGTGGCACAAGGGTTTGGACACAAACAAGTCCCTGGGTTGTTTCTGACCCCTGGGGCAGCTCCTCCACGCTGAGCTGGCAGCCAGGATCTCTCCAAGGTGAGCAGCTTCCTTTGCATGTTTTATTTTAATGTCCTATTTCCACTGGTTCATCCAGGATGAGGAATTACATCTCCCTTCTCTGCCCCACGGCTTCTCCACAAATGGTGGATGGGGACAGCTCTATTTTGGTGTTCTCCAGCCCGCTCTGGTCACCTGGCCCAGCTGTGGTGTGTGGGGAGCACGGTGGTCTGGATGAACTGGCAGAGGCAGGGGACTCTGCTGTGCCCCAGGTGTCCCCCAGCCCCGGCCCCAGGGAGCTGGCCCGTCACCAGGAGCCTCACGTAGCACCCACTGAAGATCACCAGGAGCTGCTGGGCCATGGCCTGGAGGGAGCAAGAGAGGTGTCAGAGCAGAGCATCCATCAAACAGCGTTTTCTCCCTGCTTCAAAGGCTGTCCTTGATGCCTGAAGTTTGAGCTTTGATGTATTTCAGGTTCTGTGGTGCCCAGGGGTGAGTTCTGAGCTCACAGTCAGTGTCACTCAGCTCTGCACACAGCAGGGACACAAAACAAACCCTTTTCCTGCTGCACACCAAGGACAACTCTCAGGCCCAAAAGCACAAACAAGGGTGGGCTGGAGGGAGGGACAAGAAGGATGGGACCTCACAGCCTGGAGCTGGAATTGGACAATTAAACCTCAATATGCAAATGGACCAAAACTGATAAAAATGTGAGACATCATGACCATTTTGGATCCATTTTGTGACAAATTTGGGTCCATTTTGAGTCCATTTTGTGACCATTTTGTGCCCATTTTGGGTCCATTTTGTGCCCATTTTGGGGCCATTTTGGGTCCATTTTGTGACCATTTTGTGTCCACCTTGGGTGTAGTCCTGGCCAGGCTCTTGTCCTGCCCAAGGTGAATCTTAAAGGCCTTTCAATAAATATCTGCTTTATTCTCCAGCTCTGTCCAGTCTCTGTTCCAGGTCAGCATCATCCTACTCTGACAGGAGCAGGACAGCAGCCAATGGCACAGATAACTGTCCCAGATCCCCCTGTGACCAGCAGTGCTGGCACTCTGTCCCCACTGTGGGGTGACACCAAATGCCCGCTGGCCCGCGGGTGGCCCTGGGGACCTGCCTGCCCTGTCCCTGCCCTCCTGGGGCCTGTTTTAGCCTGTGGACAGCCCAGAGAGCCTCAACCTGCAGGGATGTCACCTGCACTGAATTCACTTAGCAGTGAGTGACAGGAAAACTGCAAAATAAATCCAAATCATCCCGTGCTGAGCGGGAATCAGGACACATTTGTTGCTCAGCGTGGCACAAGTCTTTGAAGGCACTTTTTGTGGAGGAGACAAAGGCTGGGCTCCTCCATGGCTCAGCCCCAGCCCAGGGAGTGGTTTTCTTAAAAACAGGACCCTTGGGAGCAGCAAAGAAAAGCCCAATCCATTAATTCCTCAAGGATTATCCCCGGCTGCTTTGACAGCTCAGCAGCACCAGGGCTGGAGAAGGTGTGTGTGGGCTTCCAGGTGTTTCTGCTGCAGAAAAAGGTGCTGTTCCCCGTGGCTGGGATGAGTTTTGGAGCTGAGATACCTTGTAAGGGTGATTTGGTGCCTCTGTCAGGGGGATATTTCTCCTCACCTCGGGAGGGCCCTCGGGGATGAGGTGCAGGAGCTCATTGCAGGTCACAGGATCCTTATTTGGGGTCACCCCACTGGATAAAAGGGGGGATTCTTCACATGGAGCCTCCTCCTCCATCCCCAGCTCGGGCTGCACTGCCACATCCACGACCACACTGAGCTTGTTCAGCCTGTGCCTCAAGCCTGCCTGGAAGAGAAGGAGATTTTGGGGCTCTCCAAAGGCAGGCAGTGGTGCCCTGAGCACAGCCTTAACAGGGCAGCATCTCCCCCTGCATGGATTTAACCCCAGGGATTTCCCATCCCAAGCAGCAGTGGTGGTGCCTTAAGGATAGAGTTTAAAAGGCACCATTTCCTCCTGTGTAGCCCTGGTTTCATGCCTGAGGTGTTTTAGTTTTCTGAAATTCTTTTCCCAGGGAATTTTCTGTAAACAAGAAAAGTGTTTTTGTAACTGTAACTTTGTTATTCATTCCTTTCCCTAGGAGGGAATTCTTGCTGTCCCTCTGCTCTGACCAGTGTGATTGAAGAGGTTTGTCTTTGTGTCACCAATCAAATTGGTCTGTGTAAAACAGTATAAAAGGGAAACACATCCCAAAAATAAAAAAAGTCTTTTTCAGCCTTCTGAATCTTGGAGTCCATGTTGTTGTGGTGAAAAACAGCGTCACTCCTGTATGGATTTAACCCAAGGGATTTCCCATCTTTGCCCTGAGGACAAAGTTTAAAAGGCACAATTTCCTCCTGCACATTTTTCACTCCTGGGATTTCCCACCCCAGGCAGCAGTGGTGATGCCTTGAGGACAGAGTTTAAAAGGCACAATTTTCCTCCTGCATGGATTTAACCCTAGTGATTTCCCACCCCAGGCAGCAGTGGTGGTGCCTTGAGGACAGAGTTTAAAAGGCACCATCATTTTCTCCTGCACATTTTTCAGTCCTGGTGTTTCCCATAGCATAAACTATGCCCAGCACTTGGAGCTGGGTGTCCATGCCATGGCCTGGCTGCCCTCAGCTCACAGCACCCCAATCACAGCCTGGCATGGAGAATCCTGCCTTTAAAATCAGAGTTATCCCACCCCCTGTGTCAATCAGGGAATTGCTGCAGCTTTCAGGGAGATCAGCAGCCTGGAGGTTTCAGAGGGCTCTCACCTCTCATCCCACAAAGGCAGTTCAGAGGATATTTACACACCCACAGGGAGAAAAACATTTTGGGAAGGCCAAGAGGACAAAATGTTTATATAATTAACTGAATGCAGCAATTCCTGCTCCTCCAGGCTATCCCACTTATTCCAGGAGGACAGCTCAAGGTGGCAGCTGTTTCAAGGTGTGCCACGTGCTTCCAAAATTTGCCTTTGATTCCTGATTACTTTCCGTCATTAAAGCTGCACAGTTAATTATCCAGACAAACACATCCCATGGGGTCTGGCCAAATTCCTGCTGGACTGGGCAGGGACAGGTGCACTTTATTCACCTCCCAGTGCCCGGCAGGGGAACCTCAGCAGGGCACTCAAACACTCAGTTTGTCCTTGGCCACCTCCATCCCAACAAATCTGGGGCTCAGGGCAGGACCTGCCTGTGTCCCCACCCTGTAGCACTGTGTCTGTATAACACAGGACATTCTGATGCACCAGCCAAACTGGTGGTGAGTAATTTTACCAAACCACCTGCAGTTTTGTTGCCAGAGCTCTCAGGAATCCATCAAGGTTACTGAGAAAACAACAGGATCAAAAATAAGAACACAGAGCCTGAGAAAATGTCTGCAAAAAATGTAAACCTCAAATAGGGGAGCACAAGGTGAGAATGGACATTGACATCCAATGGATGCCCTGAAGGATGTCCCTGCCTCATGGAGAAGCAGCTCGGCCAACCCAGAGCTGTGCCCACGTGGACAGCAGACCCAGAATCCAGATCTGCCATGGCATGGAAACAATAAACAGCTTCTGTTGGAATTGTATTTGTTTTGTTATTCAGTGGCCCATTGCCCCCTTGTCCTGGGTTGCAGTGTAGGATGTGCACAAAGTATTTATTCCATCCCCATCCCCATGAGCTGCTGGAACCAGGTGGGGCAGTGTTTTCCCAGGCCCCTCCTTTGGGCTCTTCTGCTCATGGCCCATCAATGCCTTGCCCAGGACTCACAGGGAACTCCCTCCAGGAGCTCTCTCTGTTTAATGGGCCATCAAGGAGCCACTGCACGACTCCTCATCCCATTGGGAGATGCTCCCAATGCCCAGGGGGAGGAGCCAAGCATTCCCACCTGGAGAGAATCTGGCATTTGGGACAGGACAAGCAGCCCTGAGCCACTGGATTCCCAGAGGAGCAGAGCTCCCAGACCTTTCTGTGGGATCACTGCTTCAGGAAGAGCCCCTCACCTGGACTGCTGCCACCACCCTGCTCAGGGTGTGTTCTGACTCTGGCAGTGCTCTTTTGTATTATTGCATTGATTTTATTTTATTTTTACCTTTTTTCCCTTTCTTCTTATTAAATTGTATTTCTGACTTGGAGCCTCTCACTCGTTTTGCTTTCAAACCACGACACCCCTGCACCCTCTGTCCCCTCTGTCCCTTACCTGTGTCCCCTGCAGGTGGGTGATGTGGGCTGTCAGGGCCTGCAGGCAGGGCTCGGGGCTGAAGTGCACAAAGCACAGCTGGAAGGGGCAGGTGAAGGAAAGGATCTCTGCAGTAAAGCCTCCCCCAGCCCAGAGTGGGCACCTCTGTACGAGGAAAGAGTTTCAGTTTACCTTGAGACATTTTAGGAAGTTTAACTCACATCCCCAACACGTTCTCAGCGGTGTCCCCAGAGCTGCACTGAGCATGGCCAGTTTAGTAAAAAATTAATGGAGTGAATGCACTGTCCTTGTGCAGCTGCTGCAGCTGCCAGCAGCACGGGGGATGCAGGAAAATGTGACAATCCAGAGGGTTCAAATGGATCTGCCATTGGAGCAGACAGAGCCACTGTAAATCTCTGGGTTATTTGCTGCTCTCAGGCAGTTTTGGGACAGGGAAGTCACGGTGAAGGTTTTCTGGATTTGTCCTCTAATGTACTATGCTGGCCTGAGTAAACCTGGAATTCAGGTTTACAAATGTGGAATTCAGGTTTTTAAGGGTTTCCTCCTCCTCCTGAATGACTTTGCCCTCCTGCAGTGTTCCCTGTCCCCTTCTCTGCTTCACCCTGGCTTCCCTCTCCATCTGTATTTCAACCTCTGTGTCTCTCTCGCCTTCCTTTAACACCTTCATGGAGCCTTAAAACTCTCTTCATTCCCCTAAATCCCTGTCTAGTCCAAAAGAATCATCTCTGAAAAGCAGCAAATGAGCCCAGGGATGGGGATTTTGTTTTTCTCCATGTTAGAGTTTTTGGGGGGATCGTTTCATTTTCTCCCTGTTGTTTTTTAGCAGTTTTGGGGTTTGGGGTTTTTTTTTCCCATAGGAACTTTGCTATCACTCTGCCTGTAGGCAGAATTATCAGTGTCACATAAGTATAAGATATTTTTAGGAATAACTGTCTGCCCTAAGGAATTCCACTTTAATCCTTTAGATTCATTATTTCCAATCACCTTTGGGCATATCTCAATCCCCACTTAGAGGAGAAATAAAAACTTCCCAATTCCTCAACCATCCCATAGGAGACAAACCAGATCCCGGGATCCCTGTGGATCACAACATCAGTAAATCCCTCCGTTTATCCAGGAGGGCTGTGCCCAATTCCCAGCAGAAAGGATACTTGCAGGATGTTGTGTGGCCCGTCCAGGACATCTGTGATCCCCAGGATTATGCTGTGCTTGATAAAGATTTCATTGACAGCTGCCAGCCTCACATCTGTGTTCACGTTTAACTGTTGAAGAATGCAAAGGAAAAATGACACAATCCACAGCAAAAGTCTACAGAGTGCAGCTGGATAATCCCAAATACTGCAGCTCTGAAAGGAAAACAGTGGAATTGATTTCCAGGGTCATGTTCTACCTTCCTCCTGAACCTCTGTGAACCCCCACATTTGCCTGGTTTCCTCTTGGAAGAATCATTTGTTCCAAATCCCCCTCTGGATTTCAAGACTTTCCAGTATTATTCTTCAGCTAAAGAAATGGTGCCAGCAATGCCAGAGGCAGCAGAGAGTGCAAGGAGGAATCATCAGAACAGGGCAGGAGCCAAAGCTGCTGTGGGAGCCCAACCCACACTCTGCAAGGGTTGGTCTGCAGGGTGACCTTGTTTTGGCCTCTCAGTGCTCAAAGAAGCTCCAGGAGAGCTGGAGAGGGACTGGGGACAGGGGATGGAGGGACAGGACACAGGGAATGGCTTCAGACTGCCAGAGAACAGGGTTAGATGGGAGATTGGGCAGGAATTGTTCCCTGGCAGGGTGGGCAGGCCCTGGCACAGGGTGCCCAGAGCAGCTGTGGCTGCCCCTGGATCCCTGGCAGTGCCCAAGGCCAGGCTGGACATTGGGGCTTGGAGCAGCCTGGGACAGTGGGAGGTGTCCCTGCCCATGGCTGGGGGTGGGATGGGATGAGCTTTAAGGTCCCTTTTAACCCAAACCAATCTGGGATCCTCCCAGAAGCAGAAGATCTGAGCCAGCCTGGGCAGCTCCAACACTTCCATTTCAAGCATTCCATCCCCTCCCTTGGCTGCAGAACGTCTTTTCCTTTCCCTGAGTGCTGTAAAACTATTCCCTCCTCCCTGGATTGTTCCATTCTTTGCCTGCAGCTGGGGAATGGCCCAGCAGGAGAAATCCTGCTCCCCTCTCCCCACATTCCCACACCAGAAACCTCCTCTCACCTTCCTCTGCTGCCAATCCATGACCAGGATGACCAGGACAGTGAGAGCCAGGGCCACCAGTGTCACCAGCACTCCAGCCCCCCAGGAGTGTCCCAGGGAGCACAGCTGGAGGGTGGAGTAAAGGTTTGTCCAGAGAGAGATGTAGAAAACCTGGGGGAAAAATAGGCTGGTGAGAGTCACAGACCCATGAAAGTGAGAAAAGTCACAGGAAAAATAAAATAACAGTCCTTTCTCCCTTATAAATTAAGTCCCACAGGATTTTTCACAGAGTGAGAAAGGACAAAACTTCTTTCTAATAATAAATAGAGGAAAGAAAGGACTGGAAGGGCTGAGTGAGCCCTAGTTTATTTTAAAAAATCACCACTTCACCAAAGACAAAGAGTGAATTATTAATGATGATTCATCCCCAGGAAGGATTTCAACAGAGTTCTTCCATTTAGATAAGAAATGCACTCACTGAGGCATATTGATAATAATTCACAGAGTCCCTGGATTTAGAAAGTTCCTATTTCAAGGTGCTGCAGAGACCACTCCATTACAGGAACTGCTCAACCAGTGGGCACTGGCAGAGGGCTCAAGGGCAGGCTTAAAGGCAGGGAAAAAATTGATTTCTTGACCTCACAGAGCATGGAATTGGGCAGGAGATTGCACTGACAGGGGCAGGTGTGACATGTAGGGCACGGCATCATCTTATGATGACAAAACTCAGGTGCACTAAACAGGCACCTCAAAACCCTCAGCACCAATTCCTCCAGTATTAATGAAAGAGAGGATTAAAATAAATAAATAAATAAATAAAGGAATTAAAGATTTGGATCACACCCTCAGCACACTGCAAAGCACCAGATGTAACCCTGGTTCTGTGCCTGAGGTGTTTTGGTTTTCTGAAATTCTTTTACCAGGGAATTCTCTGTAAACAGGAGAAATGTTTTTGTAACTGTAACTTTGTTATTTATTCCTTTTCCTAGGAGGGACTTCTTGCTGTCCCTCTGCTCTGACCAATGGGAGTGAAGAGGTTTTGCCTTTGTGTCACCAATCCAATTGGTCTGTGTGAAATAGTATAAAAGGGAGACACATCCCAAAAATAAAGGAGTCATTTTCAGACGTCTGAATCTCAGAGTCTGTGTTGCTGTGGTGTAAAACAGCATCACACCAGCCTCACACAGATCCTCATTGTTGACTCTCTGGAGGAGTTTCTTTCACCACAAGACAAGCCAGACCAAAAGTTGACCGATTTTCTGGTCTAAATTAACATCAGGACCAGAATGCCTCCAGATGTTTAAAATCCAGTTACAAACACAGCCTGTTGTAGGTGCTGTCAGCCCAGCATGTGCAGCCATGGGCGGCCTGCTCTGGTGGCACTGACAGCACGGGGGTGGAGAAAATTCCACCTGCAGGAATCCTGTCGGCTGGGATTGCCAAGGGCAGCCACCAGGATCTGGGATTGCCAAGGGCAGGCACCAGGAAAGTGTCACAACCAGGATTTGCTGCCCAGCCCAACCCCTGGCACAGGACCCCCAGTGCCCTCACCACAGCCATGGCAATCTGGAACCCTCTGGAGCTGTAGAACAGGAACCTCCTGACTTCAGGCCTCAGGAGACCCTCCTGGATCAGCTTTTTCCACGGATCCATCGGCACCTGCCCGGGAGCAAACACACAACCACAGCCTCCTCCAGTCTGGGCTCCAATGCCCAAATCACAACCAGAGTGGGCAAACCTCATGGGCCACTGTTGTTTTGATTTTTCTGATGTTTTACATTTCTACTGAACCTTTCTCACATTTGTAACATAAGCAAAGAGTGATGTTTGGTAAATAATACCAATAATTGGTATTGGTAAATAATAGAATAAATATAGCAAAGAATAGAATAATTATACCAAAAAATAGAATAATTATAGCAAAGAATAGAATAATTATACCAAAGAATAATTGCTAAATAATTCTTCCTTTCCAGCAGGAAGAACAAATTGATGGACTTCTAGGTTGACCACTGGGGTCAGAGAGGTGTTACTCTCATCCCCCAGTCCCTGATCAAATTCCAAAGATTATATAAGTTGAGATCCCAAAATAAACTTCCTCTTTATTTCTCGTCTCACAACCTGATGGGTGAATGTGGTTCTTTAGTGTCCTCTGGTGACAGGGCACTAAACCCAGATCTGTGTCCCAGAGCTGCCTCCCACAGGGAACATCTCCAGTCCCATCCACGGAGCTCCCTCTCACCCCAAACTTGTGCCCCTGCCTCAGCTGCAGTGAGGAAAACCTGCCTGGGAAGTCACAAGAGAGGAAAACCCCTTTTTGTGGTGAAGGACAAGACAAGGCAGATGTCCCAGGGATGCTCTGCCCTATCAGAGTGAATTTTAGGCAAATTTCACTCCAAACTGCCTTCAAAGAGTTTCAAGCCAAGTTCATCCCAGTTGACTTCCAGCCCACGGGGAATTGACTGGAGTTGGACTGAAATAAGCAACTCTCAAAGCAAAAAAAAAAAAAAAAAAAAAAAAAAAAAAAAAAAAAAAAAAAAAAAAAAAACACCAAAGCCATCTGGGATGTGGGTGTCAATGCAAATTATACAAATCCAGGTGGAATTACCTCCCAGGGGAGCTCACCTGGACCCCAAGGGACTGCAGTTTCCTGGCACAAAGGTCCATGTCGAAGGAGGAGGTGGGGCAGGTGTTGTCCATGCTGAGCACCAGCAGCACCCGGCCCTGGGGGGGTTCTGCAAGAGCCCAGAGGAGCCGTGAGGGAAGTGAATCCCTGCAGAAAATACTGACATGCACCTTTTGCTGCTCCTCCTGTGTGCAAGGAGGCAAAGATTGCACCTGAAAAGGTGTTTACTGATACATGGACTGTAGCAATGTGTCTGTCTAACAGGCCATTCTGATCCACCAGCCAAACTGTAAATAATATTATCAAACCACCTGCAGTTTTGTTGTCAGAGCTCTCAGGAATTCATCAAGGTTATTGAGAGAACAACACGATTAAAAATAAGAAGAAAGACTAAGAAAATGTCTGCAAAAAGTGTAAACCCCAAATAGGGGAAGCACAAGGTGAGGATGGACATTGCCCAGCTGGGTGTCCTGAAGGATGTCCCTGCCTCGTGGAGAAGCAGCTCGGCCAACCCAGAGCTGTGCCCACGTGGACAGCAGACCCAGAACCCAGATCTGCCATGGCATGGGAACAATAAACAGCTTCTGCTGGAATTGTATTGGATCTGTTATTCAGTGAAAAATTTCCCCCTGCAATGGACACTTCTGAGTTTTTCAGAAGATGGGAATTTTGTAATTTTTATAACTGCAGACTCTGCAGTCCTCTCGGATTCACTGCTCCCGTGAATACAGGAGGTTGCACGAGCTGACAATTAGGATAAGTGCTTATGATTGCTTTACCTTGATTCCTGGAAATACAAAACATTCCATAAGTCAGGGGACACCCTCATTGTCCCCCCACAATAAAAACCAACTTGAGCAATTAATTAAAGCCTTTCCCAGTGATCCCACTGTTTGGGAATGTGGCAGGGCTGTCCTGGGGCACCCACAGACTCTGCAGCAGCCACGTCCCCTCTCCAGCAGAATCCCTGGATTGTGGCTCTGCTCAAGGCTCTTCCAGTGTCAGCTCAGGATCAGAGATGCATCCTGGAGACTCAAGTCAGGAGCCTAAAAAGTGTGAGGACAGCCTGTCCTAGATTTGAGGAGCAGCCCAGGAGAGCTGTGGTCTCCAGGCAGCCCATCTGGCATCCACCCTAGAGCTTGCACAAGCTGTGCTGCAGAGAGAGGAAGGGTTTGGGGCAAGGAAGTGGCTGATTCTGCTGAGATGCTGCTTCTCTGAAAGGTTTCACCCAAATTTCCTTCCCCTTTGCAGCTCCAGGGTCAGGCAGGTGTCCCTGGGCTGTTCCTGGGGACACTTGGAGCAAAAAGGGGTCCCTGCAGGAGGGTGTGGGGGGTGTGAGTGAACAGCCATCCCTGGCTCTGCTGTCCTGGGGTGATCCAAGCCCCAATGTCCAGCCTGGCCTGGGGCACTGCCAGGGATCCAGGGGCAGCCACAGCTGCTCTGGGCACCCTGTGCCAGGGCCTGCCCACCCTCCCAGGGAACAATTCCTGCCCAAAATCCCATCTAAATATCCCCTGTAGCAGTGGGAAGCCATTCCCTGTGTTCCTGTCCCTCCATTTTTCCTCTCAGCCCCTTCAGGCACTGGAAGGTCACTATGAGATCAACCCAAATCTCCTCTCCAGGTGAACACTCCCAGCTCTCCCAGCCTTTCCTCCCAGCAGAGCTGCTCCATCCCTCTGATCCCCCTGGGGCCTCCTCTGGGTCTCTCCAGTGTCACTCTGATTTTTCAGCCTTCTGATGTTTTACATTTCTACTGGAGCTTTCTCACTCATTTTACAATAAATAAAGAGTGATGTTTGGTAAATAATAGATTCCTTTCCAGGGGGAAGGACAAATTTATGGACTTCTAGGTTGACCAGTGGGGTCAGAGGGGTGTCAACCTCGTCCCCCAACCCCTGATCAAATTCCAAAGACTATATAAGTCAAGATCCCAAAATAAACTTCCTTCTTCTTTTTTGTTTCACAGCCTGGTGGGTGAATGTGATTCTTTCATGTCCTCTTGGTCTCTCCAGCAGCTCCAGGTCCTTGCTCTGCTGGCCCAGGGCTGGGGCAGCTCTGCAGGTGGGCTCTGAGCTGAGCACAAGGGCAGAGGGGCACAATCCCCTCCCCTGCTGCCCCCAGCACTGCTCAAGTTTCCCAAAGATTTCTCAGCTTCAGGGAGGGCTGCTTTTCAATAGCTGGATTCATTCATTCCTGCATATCAGGCATTCAAAAAAAAAAAAAAAAAAAAAAAAAAAAAAAACAAAAAAAAAAAACAACAAAGTGTCTCCATCCCCTTCCCAAAATGCTGAAACATCCACAGTGTTTTGGTGCTTTCACAAGTGAGATGCTGTTAAAGAGCATCCTTGATAAAATCTGTCAGTGGTTATTTTAGGCCACTGAGCTCAGATCTGCCTCTGCTGTTACCAAAGAGCTGCTCCCTCACCTGTCACCCACTGCAGGGCTCCTTCCTTGAGATCACTCTTGCAGTACAGCAGGGAGGACTCATCTCTCTCTGTTCCATCAGTTTGGCTTTTCTGGGCCATGCTGGAGGTGCCTCTCTGTGTGTTGTGTCTGCTCAGAAATTCAGCACTTCTCTCTCTCATCCAGCATTTCTCTCTTTCCCTACTGGGAAGCACCGACCAGCCCCACAGGAGCTGAGTGGGGAGAAGACTGTGAAACCCTCACTCCCACTGCTGCCTTCCTGGGGATCCTGCTTCCCACGAGCCACGAGGCATTTTTAGCCCTGAAAAGAGAAAAAAAAAAGAAAAAAAAAAAAAAGAAAATCCCAGATCTTGCAGGGACAGCAAATCAAGGATAACAGCAGTGACTGTGCTCCTGGGGGGTGTCAGCACCTGGTGTTGGCTCAGGACACACAAACTCACTTTTGACATTTGGGTTTTGTTGAAAGGTGGAAGAATTATCCTTAAATATTCCTTTTATTATCCCAACATCCATCAGCATTCACATTTTGCAAGCAATTAGCAAGGAACAGGCAGGATTTCTCCCTGCAAAGCTTCCTTGCCATCACCTTCAGAAGAACCTGGAGATGGTGGAAATGCCCCTGGGAGTGACACAGGGACAGACCCTCACCAGGGGATGGGAGAAGGGCAGAAAAGGCAGAAAAATCCATTTGCTGGAGGGAGAGTCAAGCAGGAGCTCCCAGCCAGATGCAGTGAAGGCTTTGAGGGTCTCTGCTGTCCTTTCCCCTCTCCTCTGCTTTTATTTCTTCCCTCCTCTGCTTTTCTTTTCTCTCTGCTCTCTTCTCCCATCTCCTCTGTTTTCCTTTCCCCTCTCTTTTCCTTTCCCCTCTCCTCTGCTTTTCCTTTCTCTTCTCCTCTTTTACTTCTCCCTCTCCTCTATTTGCCTTTCTCCTCTCCTCTGCTCTCTTCTCCCTTCTCCTCTGTTTTCCTCTCCCCCCCTCCCCTTTTCCTTTTTCCTCTCCTTTCCTCTCCTCTCTTTTCCTTTCCCTTCTCTTCTTTTCTTTCCTCTCTCCTCTGCTTTTTTCTCCCCTCTCTTCTCTTTTCCTTTTTGCTCTCCTTTCCTCTCCCCTCTCCTCAGGGAAGTTCTCACAGCAGGCTCCATGCCCAAGGTTTTCCAGGTGTTTTTCTCCCTGCTGACACAGCTCTCCAACCTCCTGCCAGCACCTGTGGGCGGCTGTTAAACGCTTGGAAGACTCTGGAGTTTACTTTTCAATTACCTTCCACTCCAGCTCTCCAAAACCACCGTTTATTTTGTAACCTCTGCCCAAACCAGGAGCCTCTTGGTGTCTCCTGGTGGGAGGATCTCTCACAGATCTCACCCACTCTCCTTCCAAAGGGGATTGGTTTGTTTCTGATTCTATTTTTAGGGTTTTTTTCCTGATGGTTGTGGCTGTATTTATCCCCTTCCACAAAGCCAGGGCAGTCCCTGGTTGAAGAATGTCAGAAAGGAAACAGAGGCAAGAGAAACAACAGGAGAAATTCTTCTGATCACAGAGAAAAAAAAAAAAAAAAAAAAAAAAAAAAAAAAAAAAAAAAAAAGCCAGAAAGGCTGAAAACTCCCACTGGAAGGATCAGAGCAGTGAGTGTGTGCACACAGCACCTGCTCTTCACCTGCACAGCTGAGGAGAGACTCCCCTGGCCATGAGGATCCCACCACCAAAAGCTGCATTCAGACTGAATCTTCTCACTCCTTTTTCCTTCTTTTTGCCATCCAACAGAAGGAAGTGTAAAATCAAGATAGAAAAGCCCACTGGAGACAGAAGCAAAGAGTGAAAAAACAAAGGAAATTAAAGAAAAAACTAATTAGAAGCTGAAGAAAAACCTGATTAAAAACCAAGCCCCCTGTTGCTGCAGCTGGCACCTCCATTTGGAGATGAATTAGGCTCTCTGGCTCAGAGGATGAGAATGTGGGGCCTCTGGAGGACAGTGCCCAGTGAAGGTGCAGCAGCTCAGCCATCCCCAGGGAGGGAAAAAAGCCTTCCCCAAATGCTGGGAGCTCCTCAGCCAAAGCAGCTTTGCTTTTACCTCTTAGTGCAGCACAGTTTGGCTTCGTTGCCTTTTCCTGCAGAACTGCCCAAACCTCGCCCTGATCCCCCCTGAGCCACCTCGAGGAGCAGCCCCTCCTCTCCTGCACTCCCAGGCTCCCTGTTCTCTAAATTTCTTCTCATTCTTTACGCAACACCAACATCCCTCTGGTGGGCTGAACTTCCTCCTTTCTTGGACCCCTCCAAGCCCTGAGTAAAGAGCAGAGAAACAGCCAGCAGGTCCTTTTTGCCTCATCCCCAGAGCAGCCAGCACAGCCTTACCTGCTGCAGCTCACTGCTGGTGCTGGGAATGCAGCTCAGCCTTCTCCTCCTGCTGCTGGATGTCCTTTATGTGCCACTGTCCCACTCTGCCCTGCACAGGTGCCACACTGTGCCACCCCCAAGCAGGAATGTCCCTGTGCTGGAGGAGGTCCCCCTGTCCCCTGTGGAGCAGGGATTACCCAGGCCTGTGCCTCCCTCTCCCCACCCTGAGCTGCAAGCACCGACTTGCAAAATCTCCCTGCTGCATGTGACTCTCCCCCCGGGCTGGCTTCAGAAATGTGGTTTTTAACCCTCTGGAGTTGCTCAAAAGTGTTCCCACGGTGAAGGCACAGCCACAGGGGGAGATTCTGCTCCTCACCTTCAGCAGGGTGGGAATCCAGAGCTGGAGATGGAGCCTGAGGAATGTGAAGAGCTGAAGAGTGGCACAGACAGCAGGCTCTCCCCTTCCTCCTCCTCTTGGATCAGCCAGGCAGGATTCAGGAATTACAGATCCCACAGCTGCACCACATCAGTTCCTGGGAGTGTTTCAGATAAAGCCAAACACCCAGGACAGGGCTGGAGACTTCAGAAGAGGCAAACACAGATCTCAAGGCTGACGAGAGGTCACTGTTTATCAGAAGGCCATGGAAAGCACACAGGAACAGGGATGAGAGGCAGGGCAGGAGTTGAGCCCTCCCCAGAGCAGGAGGCTGAGCTGATGTGGAGCAAGTTTCCCCTCCAGCAGCTCCAGAAGAAAAGCAGGAGGCTCAGGCACAGTCAGATGGATCCATGCTGGAGTTGTTTCCCTGACAGTGCTGAGACACCATGGAAACAAAACCCCTCAGCCTGGGAATGGTGGTGTCATGGTGTCAGAGCTCCCCAAAAGCTGCGGGATCCGTGGAGGGTTGCAACAAAGCAAATCCAGTGGTGAATGGTCGGGGAAAAAGGAAAAAAAAAAAAAAATCAGCTCTTGCAGTGTCTGTGTGCACTTCCTGGAGCAAAGGCTGCTCCTCTCCTGCAGGGATGGGTCCTGCAGCCCTGCCTGCTCCAGAGCTCTGAGTTCATCCCACCACGTGGCTACAGGAACAACTCCAAAGCCACTCACCCTCCTGGGATCCCGTTGCACTGGAAACTGGCAGCACCAGCAAGGTACTGGGAAGAATCCCATAAATCTGTCACCAGCTCAAGGCCCAGCTCCAATCCCCACCCAAGCCAGGGCCATGGGAAGCTTTGGGTTCTTTTGCAAACGCTCCTCATCAAAAGTTTTGGCTTTGTTTGCTGCTCACCCACACAGAGAAGCTGGCGGGGAACATGAGGAGCCAAGAGCACTGCCAGCTCTCCAACAGGAAAATGCCCCAGGCAAACCCCTGGGGGACAATAAATTTGAAAGCAGAGTGGATAATGAGCTGAGCACATCCCCTGTGCCCCTCTTGTTCACCAGCACCTCCAGCAGAAAACTCCTGCTCACATTAGAGCACTTTTGGCATCACCAGAGGCTGGAACCCCACCATGGATTGGGTTGGAAGGGACTTTAAAACCAATCTGATCCCACCTTTCCACCAGCCCAGGCTGCTCCAAGCCCTGTCCAGCCTTTAGCACAACATCTGCTGCCTCTGGGGGTCTGGGGAAGTTCCCCCCATGTCAAATTCCCAAATTCCTGCAGTGCTGTCTGTGCAGCTGCCTATGGATTGCTCAGAGTTGATATATTTGGTTTTCACCTTCCTCAGTTACTCTTCCCTGCAGGGAGGCTCAGGCTATTGGTTTCAGATCATTTCTCCCACTTATCAAGATCGTTTGGAGTTGTGATTCAGTGCTCTGGACTGTTTTCATCTCTTCCCAGCTTGGTGCCCTGGACTTACATTGTACTCCCTGTTCCACCTGCTGCATTAATGAATATATTACAGGGCAGTGAAAAAAAATCTGCTTTTTCAAGATAGAAGTTTGAGGACTGTCCCAGGCTGACAGTGCCCTCCCAGCCCCAGGAATAACCTCAGGAATAACCTCACCCTTCATCACATCCCTCATGTCATTTCTGATTTCACTCTTCAGCACCTATTTGAAGTCTCACTGCTTTAAATAACCAGACACACACATTTAGGCTGGTTTTGCCTATTCTGACCACATTCTCCCTGTATTTACTCTGTGCTTTGATAAACTGAGCTCCTTTGCAGCGTTTGGAATCCACACCCCTGTGATTCCAGCTTTTTTGGCCACAGTCTGCATGTGGTTGCAGTTTCTCCCCACCTCAGCCTTGTTTGGACTGTGCACACTGCAGCCAACACTCATTTTCTTTTGATGAAACTGCATTTTCAGGGGTGAACTGTGCCATCTTTTTTTCCTATTTTTTTTCCCTAGTGAGCCCTAATTAGGAGAACAAAGTTGTTGAAAGCCTCGTCTTGCTCTTCTCCTCCCTTCCTGCACACAAAGTCCTCTCACTCTGTGTTGTTGGATTTATTTTTTTTTTGTCAGCAAAGCTGACAGATTGACAGTCATTAAATATAAAAATTTATTTCACACCACCCATAAATTACAAGTTTCAAATGAAGAATGACATTTGCTGAAGGCACGAAGTGCGGTTCTTATCTTTTTTTTTTTTTTCCTTCCTTCTGCCTTTTCCCTATGAAGACTTACAGTATTATTCTTTTTACTATGGTAATGCAAAAGCCTCTTTTCTTGAATCTCAAATTAAAAGAGGGAAAGCTCGCTATGTGCCTGGGATAATGATTCAGCTATTGATCCAGAAGATGCTTTATTAGATTATTTTGAGGCAGACGAATGTAATTTAATACCAATTTATTTTCTATTCCTATGCCAGTCCAAGATACAATCTTTTTCTGCATGAAATTAGCACTTTCTCCTTTCAACCTCAAAGAAGCATTGCCCTGTGCTCCTTCCTTGGATTAGTTTGGGAAAACTTTTTCAGCAGAACATTGATCTAGAGGGTTCTCTGTGGTATTTTGTGTTAAGGCTTTAAAGCCAAGACCTCAGCTGGGATCAGCAGGTTCTTGGCTTGTCTCTCCCCATTTTGCATTAATGCAAGAACTAGTGAAGAGAAATAAAGTGGAAAGAGATTCTAGATGAAGAAAACAGAGGGGGAAAGGGAAAACAGAGCAGGTTTAATGCGAGGAGAGGAGCTGCGTTATGTTTACACAGCCATCTGTCACCTCCAGGGGACACTGCAGAGTGGCCCTGCCCCACAGCAGCACCAGGACACCTGGGACACCCCATCCTGCTGCTCACACCTCCCACGAGCTGCCCCATAGGCCAGGAAAACTGCTGGGTTTGCTGTAGTTACCAAATTCTGCCTGCTCCAGGCTCAGCTGGGCTGCAAGGTGGGAGAAAACAACAGGAGCCCAAAGCTGGGGATGGCAGGAAAGGGGCAGAGGGACTGCCAGCAGCTCACTGGGCTGAATCTGGCATTAAAACAGCCCCAGATTTAATAAAGATCATCAGGAACTGTGCAGTGACCTCACCAAAGCAAAAAAAGGAGGAATTTAAGGAGGAAATGTGGACTTGCCCCCTGGAAAACTCTGAATTCCCTGATGTTGCCAGCCAGCACAGCCAGCCTGGCAGCTTGAGGCCGAGGAGAAGGGCTCCTGGACCTTCAGCAGCAGGAAAATGTAGGATCCTCTCCCTCCTTCTGAAACTGCCCCAATCCAGCTGTCAAGGGAGCTCCTGCTAAAGCTCTGCCAGCCAGAACTGCCGCTCCTCTAATGAGAGATCTCTGGAGCCCAGATCTGGGGTCAGAGGTGATTTCCTTCTGTTACCTCACAGGATCACAAGATCACAGAATATCCCGAGCTGGAAGGGACCCACAGGATCACCCAGCCCAGTCCCTGTCCCTGCACAGACCCCCCAACAATCCCCCCCTGGGCACCCCTGGCAGTGCTGTCCAAAGGCTCCTGGAGCTCTGTGCCCATTCCCTGGGGAGCCTGGGCAGTGCCAGCACCTCTGGGGGAAGAGCCTTTCCCTGCTCTGCAGCCTGAGCCTGCCCTGGCCCAGCTCCAGCCGTGCCCTGGCTCCTGTCCCTGGCCCAGAGCAGAGATGGAGCTGCCCCTGGGGAGGAGCTGCAGCCCCCGGGGAGCTCTGCCCTCACTCTGCTCCAGCTGGACAATCCCAGTGCCCTCAGCTGCTCCTCATGGGCCCCTCCAGACCCTTCCCCATCCCCGTGTCCCTCCTCTGGACACTCTCTTACAGTGTAGTACCCAAAGCACCCCCAGGAGCAGAAGCCAGGTGGTATTTCCAGGGATGGGAGCCCAAATCAAGGAAATCCCACAGTGGTGTGAGTGCCCAAAGCAGCTTCTGCTCTTTCTGTGGTACTTCAGCAGCTGTGGCTCAGTCCTGAGGGATTGTCACAGACTCCCAGACTGGTTTGGGTTGGAAGGAACCTCTGAAGATCACCCAGTGCCATCCCCTCCCACTGTCCCAGGCTGCTCCCAGCCCCATCCAGCCTGGCCTTGGACACTCCAGGGATCCCCACAGCTTCTCTGGGCAGAGGAACAGAAGGAAGAATTCAGATACAGATTTCTTCTAACAGCTGCTGTGGGCTTCACTCCTACTCCTCAAACTGGCTGCAAAATGCCCCAAAAATCAGATTTCAGGGTCAAGAAGCAGAGTGTCCCACTCCTCACCTGTGTCAGGACTATTCCCTGCAGAGAATTCCCCTGGCACAGCCTGACTTAGGCACACAGGGCTCCCTTTCCCAGAGCATCACAGGGTAAGATAGACAGAATCTCAACTGGAAATAAAATCTCTGCACTGCACAATGACAGCCTTCCTGGAGAGCAGTAATTGGAAATGCTTCCTTCAGTGCAAAGTTGGAGTTTTAACTCAACAGTTAAGTTTCAGGGAAGTATTACAGAAAATTATTATTCTTGCCAAGACATTAACACTTCTGCATGTTCTAAAGGGAGTTTCTTCACAGCACATTTGCCAAGAAGAAATAATCATGGACATTTTTTCCCCCTTTTTCTGCTGCCTCTGCTCTGAAGGAGGATAAAAGTCCTCATTAACCATGGGAAAGTTATGAACCAATATGAGAAAGTGGAGCACACACTTCATTTTTTCTGGACAGAGTCTCAGTCTGTCATTGATAAGAGAAGGAATGAAATTGCTAATTACAGCCTGGAGCAAGGAGGGCTTTGAGGAGCGTCCTGCTGGAGCCTGAGCACCTGCTCTCAACAGGGAGAAATGCCTCATCTCCAAAGGACAGAGTACAATTAGCATGGCTGCACCCTTTTACGAGGCCATAACACCTCTCCACATTACAGCACAAGGATTAAAGCTGCTCTGATCCTGTTCTGCTCGTACCCACCTGCCTTCTCCCCCTGCCTGGCACACTTGACTTTGCAAGAAGCTTTTGTTTCAATTTTACAACCCGTTTAATAGCTTGAATTCCTGAAGAGATCTTTCCAGGAGTACAGTGCACTACCATGAAATATGACAAGAGGAGAGCCAGAGCTGTCTGCTCCTGCCTGCAGGCTCCACATCCACATCCATCCTGCTTTTTTCCCTCCCTATCACAATTCCAGAGATCCAAGAGGCTTTGCAAGGCCTCACTGAGGAGCTGTGGAAATCAAGATGTTCTGTCTGAGGAACAGAACAACATCCATGAGGCTCCTTGCAAAGATCCCAAACTCAACAACCCCTAGGCCAGGTCAGGGACATGCTCAGGTCCCTTTTCCACAAAAAAGCCTGGATTTTGAACTCAACAAAAAAAAGCAAAGCAGCATTTAACATTCTGCTGGTAAGAGGAAGAAACCACTGAAACATGAAACCCCTCAGTGTATTTGTGTGTATTTTTGATTAAAGAGCTGGAAAGTGATGCAGACAACCCCAGAACTCTTCTTTCCCACTGTTCCCAGGCACAGGATGCTGCAGGATGCAGGATGACCTTGGCATAAACAGGCAGTGACCAGCACTGGACCCAAGGAAGGGTAATTACTGTGCAGCACCTGGCTATCAAACTATTCCAATGAACTGGCACCATTTTATTTCCCCTAATGGTCGCAAGAACATTTGTTCCTGAAGGTTTTCAGAATGATCTGGCAGGTAAAGCATCAGACTGGAGCCAAGAGGAGGAGCTCTGTAATGGGTTTTAACTTACCTGCTGTGACCTTCAGATATTGGCTGTCTCTCTTTTAAACTTTCTTTTATCAACACTTGATGGTCACTCTGCAGAGTCCAGGCTCTCAAGGTGCCCAGTGAGACCTGCCAGCAGTCCCAGAACAAGTCAGCAGGAAGAACCAGACTGAGCAGAAGCTTTGGAGTGAAGTGTTTTTACTTTCAGGTGTCATAGTGCCAGACTTGTACCTCAAGCTAACAGCAGAATACACAGAGGATTCAATACAGAGAAATTCAAGCACCTGAAAATGATCAGCCAGGACTTGCACAGCCAGAGGATTCTTCTGACAGGGTTTAAAGCCTGTGCAGAGGTTTAACAGCACACTGAGAGATGCAGTTTGGTCAACAAGAATACAGGTACACAAGTTTAACAATTACTGACACAGGCCAGCAGCTCTCTCCCTTTTCTATTTCACAGAGGGAAGCCTTTAACTGAATACTCTCACCATGGGAAGGGAGCATTCCTGTGCCAGCTGGAATATCTACTGAATAACTTAGCACAGATCTGGGACATGGCCACTTCATGTTTGAATAAGCTTTGAACCCGTGTCAAACGAGGAACCAGGAGAACTCCAAGAGCTGACTGAAATAATTTAACACACGTACAAGGAGGACGGGTAAGGTATATGGCTAAGAGCTGTACATTCCACCTGAAGCTCAGACTTGACTCCCAGCACTGCCAGGACACTCCTCCCTCCTCCCAGCACTAGCCATTGATGCGATAATTCACGTGGATCTCGGGTTTGATGTCGCACACCAGGGACAGCAGCTGGGACATCACCACCTCCCTGTTCTTCTGGAAGTTCTGCTGGATCACGCTCATCTTTTCCTGAGTCTCCTTCTCAACCTCAGTGGTGCAGCTGCCATGGGAGCCAAGGGCCTGCAAACAGCAAAGGAAAAGAGGAATCACCATGCCAAGCTCTGTGTTTTGTTATTCTGGATCATCTCAGATATTCGTCACTGTTGAGCGAAGATCAATATTAAAAAAAGCATTGCTGCATTTTTTGCTCAGATTTCACCCTGAACTTGTCCAAGTATTTCACCCTCAACCCCTGCCTTTTACCCTCTTTTATAGAATTATCAGAAGGCTTGGGTTGGAAGGGACCTTAAAGATCATCTCTTCCCAATTCCCTGTCATTTATTCACTATCCACCAGTTTAGAGCAAGAATTTCTAAGGAGTGCCCAAAATAAAGGTCCTGCTGTACAGACAACTGGAACCCCTGGGCACAACTGTACTAGAGTGCAAGAAAAGTAACACCCAGGAGTCATTTGAAGCACAATTCCCATTTTCTCATTCCTTTTACCCTTGGAGAATCTTTATAAAAATCTCAGCCTTCCCTTCTGGTGACCAGGGACACAGCAAGTGGTCTCTGCCATGTCAGCACCATGGAAACAAGCCTGTGACAGGAGCAGTGAGCTCAGTCTCTTTTGGACACTGCTACACACAGCACCTTTGGGGAGGCTGTCACCCCTCAGGGGACCCAGGAGTTTATTAAGCTCTCTCCCTGCCAGTTGAGATGTAACACACCACATCCTGAGCCACTTCCACGTGTTTTTCTGGGCCACGAGGCTGTGCCTCACAGGAAGGCACTTGGGGAAGTGCTGCTGCTGCAACTCCCTCCCACCCTGAGGGTGCTGCCAGGGCCAGGAAGCCCCAGCACAAGGCAAAGGGGCTGGAAACGAGCTGAGTGATGGAGAAAACCCACCGCTGCCTCCTTGGCCTTGAACTCCTTTTCACGCTGCAGGCGGTACTGCTCGATCTCAGCCTGGGCCTCCTCCTTGGCCTGCTTCAGCCTCCGGTTCTTCCCTGCTCCAAGGGGCAAAGCAAGGCAAGGAGAGAAGAGAAACCACTGAGAGATGCTTTTCCTATTGCCCAGCATTTGTTCCTCCTGCAGGAGGCACCAGCCAAGCCCCCTCCCCGAGCCTGCTGATCTCAGGAGGAGCCAGCAAACCATGGCCAAGGTCACCAAGGCATCAGCTCCCACCCCGAGCACTGGAGAGCAGCTTGGAGCTTGTGCAGGCACCAGGCAACATCCAGGCCCAGCTTTATTCACACAATGAGTCCCAGACTGGTTTGGGTTGAAGCAACCTTAAAGTCCATCCCATTCCACCCCTGCCATGGCAGGGACACCTCCCACTGTCCCAGGCTGCTCCAAGCCCCAATGTCCAGCCTGGCCTTGGGCACTGCCAGGGATCCAGGGGCAGCCACAGCTGCTCTGGGCACCCTGTGCCAGGGCCTCAACACTCTCCCAGGGAACAATTCCTGCCCAATCTCCCATCCAGCCCTGCCCTCTGGAACTTTCCATATAAACAGTCCCTCTCCCTCCTTTTCAAAAGCCTCTGTAACGCCCTGGAAGGGGCTCTGAGCTCTCCCTGGAGCCTTCACTTCTCCAGGTGAACACTCCCAGCTCTCCCAGCTTGGCTCCAGCCCTGGGAGCAGCTCTGTGGCCTCCTCTGGGTCTCTCCAGCAGCTCCAGGTCCTTGCTGTGCTGGGGCAGCTCTGCAGGTGGGCTCTGAGCTGAGCACAGGGGCAGAGGGGCACAATCCCCTCCCCTGCTGCCCAGGCTGGGGCTCAGCCCAGGGTGTGTTTGGCCCTAAAGCTGTGAATGCACTGCAGGCTCCTGTCCAGTCCCTTATCCACCAGAAGCCCCAAATTCCTCTCTGCAGGGCTTCTCCCAATGAGTTCTCCAAGTCTGTGCCCATGTTCAGGATTGCCCCAACCCACGTGAGTGTGCAGCTTCTGTGAGATCCCAAAAAAAGCCCATTAGAAAGAGCATTAAACCTCAGTTTTGCCAGACCAGCTGTGAAACCAAGAGCAGACCTGGCCACTGCCTCTCCTTCCCCTCCTGGACTTCCCACCACACTCTCCCCTCCGAGACTATGACCACTGGAGTGAACTACAAAAATCTGCCTCTTGTAACATTGTCAGGGGGTTGAACTGCAAACCAGGGCAGGTACATAAATACAGATATATATATGCATTTGTTTGAAGCAGAAAAGATTTCCAAACTTGTGTGGCTTTGCAACCAGAATTTTTTTTTGCATAACAGGAGAAGCTAACTTGGATCCGTTAGGAACAGCTCTATAATCACCGATACGGAAACACAGTTTTCACCAGGAAAAACAAGCAGCTGAAGGTCGGAAGGACAGAGAGGAGCACAGCCATGCCCCAAGCGAAGGCCAGGTTATGGTGATCGTGTCCTGCAGAGAGCCGGGAGCCCCCGAGCTCCTGACCCTGCTCTGGGCTATGGCAGGAGGGTCCCGGTGGGGCTCCGACCCCTCACACCGCTCTGAGCTTTGGTGAGAGCCTCCAGAGCTGCTCTGCTGGCGGCCCCAGCGAGCCCCGAGCACCTCCGGGGCAGGGCAGGGCAAGGCAGGGCAGGGCAGAGTTCGGGGGATCCCCGCTGCCCCATCGCCCTCAGCGCCGGGGCCTCAAGGCCTGAGGCGGCTGCGCCGGGACAGGCCAGGCCGAGCCGAGCCGGTCTCCCCCGCCACCACATCCCCCGCGGCGGGGCCTGGCGGAGCCGGGCCGTGCCGTACTCACTCTTGCGGGCCTCGGCCACTTTCTCCGCGGCGCGTTTCTCGGCCTGCAGCAGCTGCTGGATGCCCTGTGACTGGCTCGCCATGGCGGCCGCTCCGTCCGGCCGGGCCGCGGCAGCGTCACTGCGTCAGGTCGACCACGCCCACACCGCGCCGGCCACGCCCCCTCACATTGAGAACAACTGGCGCACGGTGTAAGCCACGCCCATAACCCCGCCCCCGCAGTTAGGCCCCGCCTACTGACGCATCCCAATAAATTAGCTCCGCCCTGGGTCAGCTTGGTCACGCCCCCATAGCTCAGGCCCCGCCCCCTGGTTTGTGAGGGGACTCCGACCAAGGCCAGTGGGAACCTGTCCTCCCCCCTGTTCTTGAGCCATTTCGGTGCCTCCTGCCACAAAATCCACTTAAACCCCTGCAGAAAGGCGCTGATAGGTTTCTTTCTCTTTTGTTTCTTTTTTGGAACTGCGGCAGCCCCCCGGACGAGCAGTGACAAGGGCCCCAGGGATGCTTATGGTCCCTGCTGGGCTGTGGCATCTCCTCACCGCTGGCATGGCGGGTGTCACCCTCAGCACAGAGACACCGGTGCTCAGAGGACTTTACACTCATCCTGGACATTCTTTGCCAGGAGCTCCCAGGAGAACCAAATGTCCCCCGGCCACCCCCACACTTCACCCCATCCCGCCCAACCCTCTCCCATCACATCCCAAGGGCCATTGAAAGCCCTGAACGCAGCTCCCCTCAGCACTTTCAGAGCATAAATTACAATTATTGTCAAATAATATCGCTGTGATGAAGCCTCAGAGCCAGGACAGTGACTCATCGCTGCCGGGAGAGGTGGAGGGGGAGCTGCCAGGCCGCCTCCTCCATCCCCAGTGATGGAAGGGACAGGAGACAATGAATCAAATGCATATTTATAGTGCTGAATTGGAATTGTGAGTGTTTTCAGGGTGACCTTCAGCTGGGCCCGGTGTTTAAGTGAATGGGCTGAGCGTGTGCATACATTCAGGGGGATATTTGCTTCAGGAAAAGATGAAAGGAAAGATGGGGAGAAGAGCTTGGACCATAATTTTGGGGTTTGAAGGAAGGTTTGGGTGCTGGGATGGGGCACTGGGAGCCAGCAGGGCTGTGCTGGCAGAAGGAAAACCCAGAAATCTTGTTCTGCATTATCTGGGGCAGTTCCAGCCAAGGGGACACGCTCAGGTGCTGTCAGGGACCACAGGAAATCACAGGATGGTTTGGGCTGGAAGGGGCCTCATTCACTTCCAACCCACCCCAACATGCTGTCTCTATCCCAAAATATGTCACAGCCAAAAAAACTGCTGGGGTCAGCTGGGGTAGATCCAGGTTCCTTTACAGCAGTAACAACCCAGAAATGAGGTTCTTCTCGTCTGACCCCAGGCCCCAGGATCCTTCCTCTCACCTCACACCAAAGCCACAAAATCATAAAATCCTCCCTCTGACTCCCACAATAACCCTCACCCCATTCCCATCCAGAAACCCACCATGCTCATCAGCATGTTTTCAGTGTTCCCTGTTAATTAGATCACTTGAGCTGACCCCAGAGGTGACCCCAGATGCTCTGAAGGGGATACCAGGGATCAAACAGGGTCCAAAGGGGTCTGGCCGTGCCCTGAAGTCACAGGCAGCACTGGGGTGTTGTTTTTCTCCTGGGTGATGGTGATTTTCAGACTCACAACATTGCCCTTTTCTGCCCCCTGAAATACTTTTGCACCTATCAGACTAAATTTTCAGACAAAAATCCCTCTGAATTTCAGCTCTAGGTTGCTTTAAAAAAAAAAAAAAAAAAAAAGAAAAAGAGTTTTTTAGCTATTTCATTTTAACAGTTAACAAATGAGATAATAACATATTCATATTTAAAACAATCTTTTCCTTGGTTGTGTTGCTTTCTGGTTTATGACTGCCCAAAAGCTAATTGAAACCTCATGGTGTGTGTCATATGAAACACATGTGAACCCAAAAGCTGTTGGAACAACTTCCTCCTTCACTTAATGTCTGAAAGAATCGCTTCTTGCTGGTTGCAAAAACAAAAACAAACCAAAACTCATAATTTCCAATCCTCGGACTTGCACAGGTATAAATAAAAGCTGCTGGAACCACTTGAATTTTACCAGAAATGGGTTGGTAATTAATTAGCATCGGGAGTACTTTCGAGCTTGGTTTTTATTCTCTCAGATTCAGGGAACATGAACTTGTCACTCACTGTTAGAGGAGGCAGCTCTTGCTGACACTGACACTGGCATCCCTTTATTTGTCCAGCACTGGGCAAAAGACAGATGAGAATGATAAACTTCATCAATCCTAAATTTCATGCACCTCACATTCAACAGAGACTGAAGGAAGGATGTTTATAGGAGGCTGAAGCTGGTCCTGCTCTCTAAGATGGGAAAACAAATTATTAAAATAAACAAATGAAAGGATTTTCTTTTTGTTTTAGCTGTTTTCCACAGATCACAATAATGAAAATTAAATTAAACACATCTCTTAATTAATTTTCATTCTTTTTAAATTTTATTTTTCTGCAAGCACTAAATACATATTTTCATTTTATAGCTGCATCTCTCCTCACTCTGCTTTTGTTCTACACTGGGCCACAACTCCAAGCGTGTGTCACACAGGTTCCTGAAATACCAGCAGATATTTCCAGAATAAAGAAAAAAAAAAAAAAAAAACAGCTTGTTTTTGCTTTTCTTTTCGTTTCCAAACCCGTGCCATGTCTCATGATCGTGCTGTCATTAAAGATTCCCAGACATATTTGGGAAGAATGAGATTTTAAACTGTCTGGGCTCTTTCCAGAGCAGGTAATTACATTTTTCCTCTCTAAATTCCCTTGCACTTTCAATTGGATATGTTATTATTCTCCATTCCCCAAGTTAAACTGTTATGCTGTGCAATTGTCTGTTCTTTCAAAGAGGTTTTGTGTTCGCCCCTGGGAACTGAGCTGATCTCTCTCTTCTGAGGTTTAATTCATTCACAGAAATGCACTGAGGTGATGCAGCTGTTGGATGTTGATAAAAAAATCAGAAGTTGATTATTAAAAGACGGTCAATGAATGATTATTAACTCGCATTCATATTTTGGATGGATTTTTCAATTCATAAACGGACTATTATAAATCAAAGTACAGCATTAGCAGTAGAATTTACACAGATAAATCAATTAAACCCTGAAATGCACAAGTTGGTGCTGCATGTCTGTACCTGACCTGTGCCAAGAATTTGGCCCAAATATCCCAAAATGAGGAAGAAAACTCCATTTATCATCTGCAGCCACTCTGTGATCAAGGACGATTTAAAGCCCAGAGTAACCCGATTGCAGTGATGGAATTACACCAGAATGAACACATTGATATTGTAAGAATTGATTTTTTTTTTAAAAGCAGTTTAAGAGGCCATATTTCTGTGTCAGCCCCTGTTATCCTCCTCTGGGATAAGAGAGCTGCTTTGGGGTGATGCTTGGCTGTGTCCGTGGCTCACATCACCCACCAGGCTCAGTTCCATATAAATCAGGATCTTTTGGAAGAGCCAGCCTGGGAGCTCTGTTTGTATATTATGTTTATATGTTCTTCTGTTGGGATGAAGTGTCAGCAGACCTTATTAATTCCTTTTGACCAAAAGAAATCTCCATTCCTGTTTCCTTGACATCTCCTGGAGTCCATCCTTAACCAGAGGTCAGGTGTCCTTTGCAAAGGAAGATAAATGGACACGAGACTGAGTGTTCCCCATGGGGTGTCCCTGTGTCCCATCCATGGGATTCCTCCTTCAGGGAACACCCTGGGAGGGCCCTCATGGACTCACCACAGACCATCTGCACCAGGATTTTCAGATGTGACAGCAAAGCAAAGCAGCTCCTGGAGTAAATACAGTAATAAATAGCATTTCCTCTAATGGACAGCACCAAAGGTTGGGCTGCTGAAGGCAACCTCCAGTTCCTCACAAGAACGTTACTCTCACTCCACAGGGAAGAAACACACAGAAAATATTGTTTTTTCCCCACCATAACAGTTCTTTTGGCTTCTCAGTTCCTCTTTCTCCACCCCAAACCACTGAGTAATGTCACTGTGCACCGTGGCACAGGCAACACTGACTTGCAGTGATGGATGAGACAGTCCCCGTGCACGGAGATTGTTTGGTGCTCGCAGCTCTTTGAGTAAATGACACAGCACAGCACAAGCTTCATTATCAATATTGCCTGGAAATATCAAAAAACGTCGGAGCCCGCAGTTTAATTTGGATGCTTATCATAAGCTCGGGAGGAATGGAAATGTGTGACAATAACAAAACACTGCAGCAGCGATGCCAAGCAGCCTCGAGCAGCTGATGAATGTCTGGGCCACGAGGGATGAAGCCGCGGGTGCTGAGGGATCCTTCTCCAACACTTGTTCAAACAAAAGTGATGCCGAGGAGTGGCAATGTCTGGAGCTCCAGCAAACATCCCCGCGGCCTCTGGGGCCTGAGGAGATGTAGAACAAGAGCTGCTGATGTGCAGTTTCCTCGTGGGACTGCTCACATCACTCAGCTGCAGGGCTCCTGCCTGCTAAATGAAGCGGATTTTTCTCCACGAGGGCAGTGGAGCGATAGACTCTTCGCTGCAAAAGTTCAGCCAAAACACTCAGAATTACCTCAGGAAGGTGAACTTCCCTCGCTCCCAGCTCAGGAAGTTTGGAGCCTGAAGTCAGACAATGAATAGCTCCTCCAGGAAGGTTTTTCTGAGGTACATAAGCACCTAGGCATGCAGATAGCAACCTAGTGGAACTAATTTGTTTACAACATTCACGGAAAAATCTTAATAACCAATTTCTATATTTAGCCTCAATGCCTTTGAAAATCCAAGCTCTACATCCCTGTGCTCACTGTCCCCATCCACTCCTGTGCAACTATGGGAGAAAATCCAAAAATAAACCTACAGCCAGCACGACCCTCTCATGGACTTGATTTTGTCAAAATGTACTCCAAAGGCTGCTGCCCTGCTCTGGCCACACTGTTCCTGCAGTTTGGACTTTAATTACCCAGCTCATTGCAAAATCAAGGTTTACCTGAATTACCCCCTGGTCCTCCCACTGTTCTCCCCTCCCCAGATCAAACCCCTGCTTCATCCTGCCTGATTTCCATTGTGATTTGCCAGACAGCTCTCAGCTGCAGGGAGAAATAAAATCAATCTATTTTTCCACTCTCTCATCCAGCAGCTTCATACTCATCGAGCCTCGTGCTGGCACCATGAGCTCCCCAGCAATTGGCCACCACCAAAGCAGCCCAGGGCCATTTGGTCACCGAGTTTCAGAGCTGCTGGAGCAGGGGCTGCAATGATCTGCCTGACTGTGCCACGGGCTCCAGGAGCAGAGTTTGGGCTCTGTGTAATGGGATTGCACTTCAGTGGTTTCGGGATATTAATAGCGGGATTAACCTGAAACAGCCACAGTAAAAAATTGATTATCAAGAACAATAAATCATCTCACACATGCAGGTAGCCTGGGGGGTTTTTTGCATTGCAAAGCCATGAGTTTCTCTACAGGACTGTAACAACCCCCAGCACGGAGCAATAGCCGGGAAAAAGCCAACCAAAATATGATTAAACTATTTTGGGAATGCAGAAAGCAAAGGAGGAGAAGGCTGCTGGATTTTACAGCTCTAAGATACAGACACAAGTAATCTGAGTTAATTTTCTGACCCTCCCCACTTCACCTGCTGAACAGTCCTTTCCAGAAAACTTTGGGAATGACTTTGCAGGGCCTGAAGCCAGGACAAGATGTGGCTGTTCTGAGCATGAAGGACATGGGAAGGAGTGTGGCAACTTCAACATCCAGCAGGGCAGTGATGGGCTGCTCCCCCTGCATCCCAGAGCCCTGTGAACTCCTGGGATTTGTTCCTGTAGTTTTCCATACACAACCCTTGGAATGCAGAAGGGCTACTGCTAAAGGCTCAGCCTGGTCCCCCCCACAGGAACAGGGATCCCACAGAGCTGCGATGTTTGAAGGACACTGAGGCACCAGATACCCAAATCCACCCCACAAAACCCACAGCTGGAATGTGAACTGTCCTTTCCTTGGAGGCACAAGTGAATAACTCCTGTACATGGACTGAGTCATCTCCCCCTGACTCCTGATCCTGACAGGAAACATTGAGTGAGCCCTGGGAAGGGCCCTGCTCACAGCCAGGGAGGTGAATTATTCCATTCCTTGACCATCAGCTGTGACATTGCCATGCCAAATGCACATCTCTGGGGCTGGAGAGGAGCATGGCTGAGAGGGAAAAAGGCTGTGCCTCTCAGCCTCTGTAACAGCCTATTTATAACATCAAGGAACATTTCAGGGGATAATTTTAAAATATTCCACAGGCACAGAAGCGGAAAAAGAGACATTTGGTTTGGGATTGGAGTCCTCTGCTACTACACCCAGTCCCCATCCACACCAGCAGGACTTGGAGCACACCAGTGCCAGGGCTCTTTTTACTTCCAGGTGTCTCTGAGTACTTTCAAGTGCAGTTCAGCTTGTCAGGAAAATTAATCCACAAATGCCAGAAGTTTATGTCCAAAAAGGAGAGAGAGGAGTCCTTTTACTTTATTCCAATAAAGGGAGAGGCCATGGGGCATTTCCGCTGGGGTCTCTCTAATTTTGGAAGACTCAGCCTCTAATTTATCCCAATTCCTCCCAGGGGAAGAGCCCACCAATATCCCATTCTGTCTCCCTGTATCCAGCTCACTCTATCCCATGTCTCACCTCTTCCAGCAGTCCAGGGCAGCCCCTTTGGAGCGCTCTCAAGCCCACCTGGCACCACCAGCACAGCTCCTGCCTCCCTCTCTCGGTTGTTCTGCCCACCACAAAATAAAATAGAGTGATTTTGGAATAAAAAAAAAAGGGGAAAAAAACATGTGGAGTTTGTCTTTGCCATCTCATTCTGCTCCTGAGTAGGACTCTGGCAATGTCCAAACTCCAGCTCCATTCCAGCCAGTCTGGTAATGGGAATGGGACCAGTTTTGCTTGTTCCCACCACAGACACTTTGTCCATCACTCCAAGAAACCTGGTTTTACTCTTGTCATACAGAAAAACACATTTACTATGGGTAAAATCCCCTCTCCAATTCTGATCCTGGTTTATTGGTACAGGAGGCCTAACTCCTGGGATTTTGCTCAAGAGGAATTCAGCTTGTCTATCTCCAGTGCTCCAGCAGATAAGATCCAAAGCAGCAGGTGTGCACTTATCTGCCACATCCACATCTGGAATTTTCTTCCCCACAATGGCCAGCTCCAGCTCCATGGTGTTCCTCACATCACTGTGCTGAGGTTAACCCCCAGTTCTGTTTGTTTTCTGTGTGATTTCAATAAAGACATTTGTCTCCAAACCCAAAAATTTCATACCTATAAACTGGCTATACACAAAGAACATCCCATTCCTCCTCTCCCCCTCTTTTAGAGAGCACATGGAATTCAGGGCTGACACTCGGGATGGATTGCACTGAGCTAAGAGAGACACCAGACACACATTTCTTTGCAAAAAAGCCCAAACCTCCCTGTTTAAATCCCTTTGCCATGACTGATGGTTGGTATTTAAACAAGCACATCGTGTTCCTGCAGCAGTTTATCCACTTTAATTAAAAACTTATATTTATAGAGCAGGACAGGTGTGCTGTACAGCAGCAGGAAGTTACAGTCCCCACTTTGGGTTGCAGGTGGCTTTTTGCAGTAACCAGCACATAATCACTGCTAAACTGGAATAAGCACCATCGATTGCTGCCTCTAATAGAGGATATGATTTCAAAGAGCTCACAACATCAGGCTGTTCAAGCTTATTGTATTTATTGATCGAGACTGTGAGGACCGTGATCACGTGTGAGATGAAACACCAGGTTATTCATCAGCTGTTGGCTGTTCAAAAGGAGTACCCAAAACTGCCCAAATTGCATCAAATAAGGCTGCTGTGAGAGGGTTCATCACCAGCCCATGAGCACAGAGGGCAGTGCTGGGGATGCTACAGGCAGCAGCCACCAGGCAGAGCTGGGCAGAGAGCAGAGCAGAAGACAAGCCCCACAAGTCCCACAAAATATCTCACCACCAGAAACAAGAGGGGAGGCAGCCCCCAGCTTCAGGTGCCTGCACTGCAAAGCAAAAATAGCAGCCAGCAAGTTGGGCAGCTGTTGTTTTGATCTTTTTCAGTTTTCTGATGTTTGCATTTTAGGACTTTTAGGTAAATGAAAGTGATGTTTTGGAAACCGTGCATTCCTCTCTGGAGGAGGGACAATTGATGAATTTCTAGTTTGACCAGTGGGGTCGGAGAAGTGTCAACCTCATTGCCCCAATCCCTGGTCAAACTCCAAAAACTATGTAAATCGAAGTCAAAAAAATAAACGTCTCTTTTGCTCTGACAACCTGACAGCATGAATGCCGTTCTTTGCATGCCCATCTAGTGACAGGCAGCCTCTCATCTAAATCAGAGATCAGCAGTTTCCTCTTCAAAACTGAACCTGGCTGCTGGCAAACCTCATTCTCATGCCCTTTTTAATGCTGCTGCCCAGGCTGTGGAACTGGAATGTGACAACACAACTTAGCAATGATCACTCTTCACCCTTTTTTTTTGCCATATCACGTCACATACACGACCCCAAAGCCTGGGCACACCATCACAGCTCCTCAGGGCATGAGATTCCTGCTACAGCTCTGTTGGGAACAGCAAAAAGGAGTTGTTGTTCCAGGGAGCAAAGGGCAGCATCCTCACCAAGGAGAGCACAGCACTTGTTGAGGAGAGGAGCTCTGGGTTGGTCAGGAATCTCTTCCAGACATCCAGAAATCTCATTTCCAGATAGGTCCTCAGGAAACCAGTCAGGAACCCAAGGCACAAACCTACACATGATACAGCACAACCTGAGTCAAGGGCTGAGCCAGAATTCATCTCCTGAGCCCTGCAGTGAGAGCCAGGGGTGAGACCCCAGGTGGGGCTGCCCAGGGCAACCACAGCCAGGTGGAACATAGGGATGGAGCTCCTTTAAGGACTGGTTTTGCTTCAGAAGTCCTAAATTACCTTGGTAAAAGGGTATTTTAGTGCCTTCCTTGGCTTTGTTACTGTCCTCCCCGTGTTCCTTGCAATCAGCAGTGTCAGGGGCTGCTGCAATCTCTTCTTTCACCAGATCTGTTCTCTTCATCTCTGTTTTCCCCAGCTTCACTCAAACTTTCCCACCACAGCCTCATTACAGATGCTTTTTCCCAAGGAACACCTACATGATTTAATGCCTTTCTGGTGCCTAATCAAGCATTCTGCTTAAAGAAGTCCTAAATTAGTCTTGCGTGTTCCTTGTCAGATCATTAGCCACGTTTGGCTTTCATGCTGTTTTCCACTCCAATCTGGGCTTTAAGTGTTTTCTCTCTCCAAGTTGTTCCAAAGCATCGTGTGCTGTTTATCAAATAAAAGGTCTCAGTTGCTGCTCTGGTGTCACAACCCCCCAGTCCTGGGGATTTTTGCAGTGTCCTGACGTGACACTGAGGCTTGAGCTCCTGTCTGCTGTGTGTTGCTGTTTATAGCAACAATAAGCACTCAGACTGTTAAAATTTGGGTTTTTCTGTCTGTGCCTTCAGGAGAAAGAGGTGACCAGAGTCTGGTGCTTGGGGAAAGGGGATCTTTGGTGCAGCAGGTTAAATGTGCAACACTACAGATTGTCCCTGTTTTGGAGGATGTGTCCCTACGCCCAAAATCAAGGAAATTATTTGGTTCTTGGATAGCCAAAGGAAGTTCAGTGGTGTTTGCAAAAAAAAAAGTCCTTTACAATTTTCTGCAGGCTGCACAGTCACCCACATGAGAACAAGCCACACTTTTTTCTAGCATTTCTTGTTAAAATCCATGCTGAGTCCCCTGATTAAAGGGTAATTTAGAATTTCCAAGGTTAACACTGCCAGAAGCCTCCTGGCCTATGGACCTGCATTTTTACACATATCCCAAAAATGCACATAATTTACCACTTAAATGCTCTGGTTTGTACCCGGGGGAGAAAAGCGTCCAAGATCAAACACTGGGCAGTGTCTCCTAATAAACTCTGCTAAAATTATGTCGAACAGGGCTCATCCTGCAGGGAGAGCAGCTCCAGCACTGACCACTCACAGAGACAAATTAATTTAAACAGGAATTACTTGTGCCAAAACTCACCAAATGTCCTGTCACCAGAAACTTGTTTAAACTAAAAATCTCCCTTTTCTTGGGAAGAAAAAGCTTTCCTTGGGAAGGAAAGACAGCAGGAGGGGTGGGAAGCTGAGGTGGCACTGGGGACTCAACCCTTCAGTGTCCCCACTAGTCCAGAAGGAGCTGAAAATGGGGCACACCCAGCCTGAGGTTCCTCTGCAACTCTCAAAGCCTCTCTGCACTAAAGGAGCAAAAGGAAAAACAGAAAAAAGATCCATTTTCCATCAAGCAATGGAGCAGGGGCCACCCAGCTGCATCTTTCCCCCATAGAAATCCTGCAAGGGAATACAAGAAGGAACTTGGATGAGGAAAACTTGAAACCCTGGGAGTGTTTATTGGTGGCAGGAGAAAGGGGGCTGGAGGGTGTGAGAGGGGAAGGCAGGAGCCTGGTGCTCCTGGCAGAGCTCAGGGAGGAGAACTTGGCTGCACCAGCCTTGGGTTGTGTTGGACTGGAAGAGCTGGAGGTTTGTAGGGAGCAAAAATAGAGAGTAATAATTTTACCAAGCAGTGGGAAAACGCTGGGATCTGGGACAGGCACACTGCTGGGAGATCAGGAATGAGAGGTTAACACAGCCCCTGTGGGCTGGGCTGTGAGCACAGATCCTGCTGGAGCCCCAAAACAGCAGCCTGGTTGCCTTCCCAGCTCATCCTGCTTGTGTCCAAGGAGGAGGGGGGTGACAGGAGCTCTCTGTCTCTCCTGCCTGGCAGCTGGCAGCTCTCCTCCTCCTTTATCATCCTGCCCAGCTCATTGCCAAGGTTTTATGCAAAGCAGAAAAGCCTCATTAAGTGATGCTGAAAGCACTCCCCTCTTGGTGTTAGATGTGACACCCATCTAAGTGAGCAAAATGTTCTGGCTGGGTTAATGCTTTGTGCAGGTACAGAATGACTCGGGAAGGTGCAGAGTGGGAAGAAATCCGGCCTGGGGAGGAAAGGGAACTGACTGAGCTTGCAAAGTGTGTCAGGCTCAAAGTTGGGAAACAAGCCCAGACATCCTCATTATAAGTCTGATATTCAGCTGCACATGCCAAATGCCTTCTGACTTCCCTGACAGAGCTCCAGGGAGCAAATCCAGAAGGACAGTGACATCTCCTCTGATGTATCAGCCTTTCCTGCAGTCCATGGACAGGCAGAGCTTGGGTTTGTGCTCCAAGCCCTGTCCATCCATCCAGTCTTTGGAGTTTCCTTGTGGGATTCTTTGGGGTCTGGTCCTCAGGGTTCCAGAAACATTTAGACAATGCCCTTGGGCACAGGGTGGGATTGTTGGGGTTGCTCTGTGCAGGGCCAGGAGTTGGAGTTGGATAATCCTTGTGGGTCCCTTCCAGCTCAGGATAGACTAAGATTTTAAACCAGGCAGCTCTGCTGCAGCCAAAGGTGCTGCTGCAATTTGTACTGGGTGAGTTTGTCCTGCAATTCCTCATAGCTGGAATTCCTTCTGTCCATCACCTTCAGGAGCATCTGACCCAAAAAGTGCCAGCTCAGACCAAATCCCTGTGGAAAATGACTCCATGTTATGTCCAGAGATGGGGGGGACTGGAGCACCCCCTGCCATGAGCTGGGCTACCCAGAGAGTCTGAAGAGACCAGGGCACCTCTGGAAGGGATCCAAAGGACCAGGGTGCCACAGGGCTTTGCCTTTGATTGTTTTTCTCTGAAAAGTGCTGTGCTGATGGTGTGGTGGGAGCAGAGGGCTGGGACAGCACCAGGGAATCCTCCCTACCTGGGCAGGTACAGGGAGCAGCAGCACCTTGAACTGCTGGTGGGGGGGAATGGCAAACTCTGACTCTTCTGGATAACAGGAGAAGAAGTACTGAGATGGAGAATCCCAAATTAAAGGACTCTGGGCATTGCCAGTGGTGCTTTTTTGGGAGAGCAGAGGTGGTAACAGCACTGTGCACACAGAGCCCTGGGTTCTGCTGCTGAAAGGCAGGAACTTGGAATCTCCTGAACGGGTGCCTGAGTGACTCCCAAACATCTCAGAGCCCCTGCTGCCCCAAAATGGGGTCAGACAAAGATTATATCTTCCCTTTTTTTGGTAATTCATTAATTATGGTGGTCTCCAAAGCTCACAGAGGTGGCAGCTGTGCAGCCGAGCCTTGCACTGGGAGGAAGAGTTCATTTGCTTCTCCTCTGCTTATGCCATGTTTTGTTTCCATCTGTCTGCTGGAAAGCAGAGTAGAGGACGTGTAACTGCAGAATTTGTCAGATAAACCAGTGTTTAAAGTATCCCTCCTCCCTGCACCCCATTCCATCTCCTCTCCTGTCACTTGTCTCATTCAGGATATTATTAACTCGCTCTCTGTAGCCCTGGCTCTGCTCACAGCACAGCATTAAACCAAATAGAGCAACAGCTGCTTGAGATGCAGCAAAATTCATCTCTGCACTATTAGCTGGAGGCCTTGGCCCACACCAGGGAGAAGGTAAAAAGCAATTCATCCAGGAAAGCTGGAAAATTCAATCTGTTTGACCAGAAAGGAAGGTTTAGGCCACATGAGAATCCTCCTACTCCAGCAGTCCCTGCTGGCATTCCTGCTCTCCAGCAAGGACACTGTGACAGGGAAATGT
Source organism: Zosterops lateralis (assembly GCF_965231275.1). NCBI lineage: Eukaryota > Metazoa > Chordata > Aves > Passeriformes > Zosteropidae > Zosterops > Zosterops lateralis. Next base: position 2,434,329 of record NC_139780.1, on the reverse strand, counting down.
TCACTTGGAGTCTTCATTCAGCAGCTACTCAAAACCTACTAGGAATGCAGTTATCTTAATATAGTTTAGGCTGAATGAAGATAGTTTTATTCCAGGCTAAATGAAGTGTTTTTAATGTCAGCTACTAAATTATCTCATGTAATCTGCTCGCCGCCTCCTGCTGAAGCAATGAGTGGCTGTGCTTGGGAGAGGCAGAGTAATTTGCCTGCAAATGTCTTCAGAGCAGCACGACTGTGACCTTACACTCTGAGACTGGTGACAGAGGTGCTGCAGAGCTGCCAGGAGCAGAAATCCTTTCCCCAGCCCAGGGAGGATCTAAGAGGAGGCAAAATAACTCAGGAGAGGGCTGAGACTTGTTGCTGGCTGTGCCTCTGTAGAGAAATCATTTCCTTACTCACCATTTAGATTTTACTTATCTGCCAGTTTTGGGGGTTTTTTTAATGGGAATCTCATTGATGGTATTTAGGGGCAGCAAGTGGATGATGGGGTGGGCAGCTCTAGCTCAGGTTGTACAATCAGACTGGTTTGGGTTGGAAGGGATCTTAAAACCATCTTGTTCCACCCTCTAGGGACACCCTCCCCTACATCAGTTTGCTCCAAGCTCCATCCATGCAGCCTAAATCCGGGTTCAGGGTGGAAATTCAGGAGTGGCCACTGTGCCCAGGGACTGAGGCCAGCTTTCTCCTCTGCTCTTTGACTCCTGATGGCAGCAGGAGAAAGGATGTGCTGCACCAGAGCCCCCCTCTCCTCTTCCCAGCTGGCAGCACTTCCCTCTTCTCCCCAAGCAATTCCCTGACTCATCCCATGTGTGTGTGTGTGGATGTGTGTGTGGAGCAATTATTCCTGCAAACCCTTCATCCCCTGTGGGCTGCCCAAACCGTGGCCACTCATTTTGTGTCTTCAGCACCTTCCCTGTCCTTGCAGGGAGCTGGTGGGATCAGGGTTGGTGTCTCAGTGCCACACCTGTGGCAGAGCTGCAGTGTCCCCAAGTGCCCAAGAGCTGCTGTGCCAGGCTGTGCCCGGGGGGATCTCCTGGATTATCCACGTCACCCTGCACGGCTTTGCTGCCTCTTAGCCCCGAGTTAAGTCCCTGAGGGGCAGAGCTCTTCTTACTCCCCTTATTTCCACGGAAGGAGGTTGTTCTTCCAGTGAGAGAAACCTGGCTGGGCACGTTTAGCCTCTGGAAGTGGCTTGGGCTGAGCAAAGCAGGGAACTCCAGCACCTGGAGAGAGATTCCGAGTGGGGCTGTGCAGACAGAGGGTGTTTAACATTCACAGCAGTGCTGGCTGCAGGGTGAGCTGCTCCTCCTGCAGGGCTGGGAGCTCGGGGAGGGCCACAAAGGCAGCTCCTGGGGAAGGAATAATATCATTCCCCACAGTAATCCTGCTGGCTTTACCTTCTGCATCTAAAGTGATGAGATCAGGTGCCATCTAGTGTAAACCCTTCCTCTAAATGCACATCTGACTCCAGCCACTTCTTTCTGTTATTTCTTCCTTTCCTTGCTTTGATATGGAAGCTCTGAACCCCTCAGCTGCTGGAACAAAAGCAATTCAGCCCTTTCCCAGGAGATTCTGCAGCAAAAACCTCACCAAGTCCTCCTGGTGCTGCCTGCAGTGCTGAAGGGAGGGCAGGAGAAAAATCCAGCATTTATTCCACAGCCCAGCTGGGGAAACCGAGCAGGGATGGGATGGGATGGGATGGGATGGGATGGGATGGGATGGGATGGGATGGGATGGGATGGGATGGGATGGGATGGGATGGGATGGGATGGGATGGGATGGGGGTTCAGTTTGTGGCTGGGGGATGGCACAGCTGCTCTGGGCTGTTCCTCGTGCCCCTGGACAGGTCTCCTCCCTCTGTGGCATCAGCAGGACAGTTGTGGAAATAGTTTGTCACTATTTTTTGTTTGTCACATATAGTTTGTCACTATAGTTTGTTTGGGAAGAGTGAATGGGCCTGATGCAGCCTGCGCTGAACCCAAGAGCTGTTCCCTCCCCTTGTACAGGATGTGTTTGTGACCATTTCCATGTGCCCTGCCCTGGGTTTCAAGGCATTAGAGCAGATTTCACAGCCCTCCCACCCCTGCTGAGTGTCCCTGGGTATTCCCTGCTCAGGTCCCTGTGGAAGGAGTTCCAGCCCTTCCACCCCCTCCCAGCAGGTTGGTGGCAGAAGGCTGAGACCCCCCCTTCGAGTGCTGACATCCATCCAGCTGGCACAGATCAGTGCAGGATGTGTCTGTAAATATTTATTCTTTCCACTCCTGCCACTTGACAGAAGAACCGTTGACTCCTCGTGCTCCAAAGGTGTTTTGTGCTTATTGAACCGGAGTGTGGCTGCTCATCAGCCCCAAACTCCCTCCTGGTGCAAAGGTGATAGGAAAAATACTCAGCTTAACTCCAGTCTGAGGTGGAAACTCATGTGGAAAATTAGGGGAGCATGAGCTTCATTTTTCAGCCTTCTGACTGTTTTTCATTTCTACTGGAGTTTTCTCACGCCTGTAACAGAAACAAGGAGTGATATTTTGTAAATAACACATTCCTCCCAGGGGGAAGGACAAATTGATGGAGTGCTGGTTTGACCAGTGGAGTCACAAAAGTGTCAACCTCATCCCCATAATCGCTGGTCAAAGTCCAAACCCTATTTAAACCCTAAATCCAAAACCAAAACCTTCTTTTTCATCTCACATCCTGACGGGTGAGTGTAATTATTTTCCTGTCCTCTTGTGACATGATTGAATGTTCCCACCAGGGAATTCCTCCCTCCTGAGGACACAGGGAAGGGCTGGGGCTCAGCCCTGGTGTGAGAGCTTTGCTCAGAGCAAATCTCCCGGATCTGGAGCTCCCAGGGCAAGGCAATCCTGCCTCGGGGTGGGAGGGAGGAGAATTAATATTTAAAAATGTAATCAGAGTCATTGGGGAAATGTGACAGGATTTAAACGATGACATAACACGCTTGTCTTGTCTTTGCTGCCGGGGCTAATGAGCACGAATTGAGAGCATTAGTGATCTATCCACGGGCATTAGTGACTGTGAGGCAGGGGATCACAGCCCTAATTAGTCTCATCCTCAGCACAGCCACTTTGCCAGCAGTTACTCAGGCTTTACCACAACACTGCTCATCACTTACACCTGTTTGTAGCTGGGTTTTGTCACCTTTGTCTCCCTAAGAGAAGCCTGAACACTTTTTTCCCATCTTCTGGCAAGTTTCAGGACTGTGACGACACCACTGAGAGGGTTTTTTGATCTGTTTTCTCTTGGCCTTTTGTCACTTTAGGAGAACTTCAGGCATTTGGAACAGATTTTCCTCTTTTTTTTTTTTTTTTTTTTTTTTTTTTTTTTTTTTTTTGGTGGGTTTTTTTTTGTTTGTTTGTTTGGTTTGTTTTGTTTTGTTTTGGGGGTTTGTTTGTTTGTTTTTGTTTTGGTGATTTTGTTTGTTTGTTTGTTTGTTTGGGGTTTTGTTCATTTGTTTTTTGGTTGGTTGGTTTTGTTTCTTTGTTAAAACTAATATTTGTCCTCCCAAAAGCCTCATCTCTGCAAGAAAACCAGAGGGGTTTGGCAGGAAACAAACAAATAAAAACCTGCAGGAAAAGGATCCAGGATTCAGGCTTGTCCTGGCTATTTTTCCTGTCTCTCCAAGTTCCCAATTCCTCACTGTGGGATTTTCAGTGGAGTTTCACAGAGCCCTGTCAGAAGGTCTGGGCTGGCCCCAGCGATGGGTGCTGGGAGGGAATTCAGCCAGCAGAGCTTCTTTGGGCAGCAGATTGGGCCTCTGGCATCTCCCAGCCTCTCCTTGATGGCAGGAAATGATTTTTGGAAAATCAAAGGGCCGATATGATGGATTAGATGCCTTTGCCCCACTACATTTAATCGATGGCAGTGGGTATTTATTGCATTATATACTGTAAATCTATAATGATTAGTACCTCATTAACCTTTTCTTCTCTTTTGATTGTCTTCCTGCAGGGTTGTAACACAGAGGCCAGAGCTCTGCATCCCTCTCCAGGCTGGCAGGGATGGGTTTGCAGGCTGGAGGAGATGAGAGCCATGCTCTGGATGAAGAGTGTGACCCTGCAGCCCCATTATCCTCTGGGGGAGAGGAGGAATCTCGGTGTAAATCATCCCCACCAGCAGAGATGCTCATGGGGAGGCTCCAGGCTCACAAAGTCCTGTATTCCTGTGGCAATGGTTGAACGGGGAGCAAAACTCCCAGCAGGGGTGAGGAATGGAGGATGAATTTCGTGATGCTCTGGCAGCATTCCAGGGCTGTCACTGCAGGACTGAGCTGCTCCCTGGGGAATTTTGGGTGTTGCACTTTCCCCTGGGACACGGACAGTCTCCAGATGGACACACAGGGAAAGGAACAGTCTCAGTGAGGAGCTGTAAGGAGCACCCCCCTTTCTGCCCTGGAGTTCATCCCTCCCCCAAATCTGTGCCATCAGACCTTGCAGCTGAGTTCTCCTGCTGGCAGGGCTGAGTTGTGCTCCTGATGCAAACCTGCAGGGATGGTTTGTACCACTGCAGGCACTTCCACCACTGCAGAAATGCTTGGGAAGCTGGCCCATAAATCCTGCCAGAGTGACAGGCTTTCACTACCAGCAGACTGATAAATGCATTCGAATTAGATAAATGTTTTCAAATGAGATAAATACCTTCCAATTAAATTAGCTCTGTGTGAGTTTGTCAATTCCCAGTGTGAGTGAAGCCCCTGATTCTCCCACCTGCTGGGAGGCTGAACATGTGCAAATGAGCTCTGCAGTGCTCAGGTCTGATGTGAAATTGTAGGATGTATTAACAAAGCTCTTCAGAAAGGGACTGTACTTCTCCCAAATTCATTTGGTACTCCCCCTGCCAGCCCCCATAAGAATGATGTGGAGCTGCTGAAGTGAGTCCAGAGAGGACTGAGAAGGTGGTCTGAGGGCTGCAGCCCCTCTGCTCTGGAGATGGAGAGAGCTGGAGTTGCTCAGTCTGGAGAGGAGAAGCTCCAGGGAGAACCCAGAGCACCTTGCAGGGCCTAAAGGGGCTCCAGGAGAGCTGGAGAGGGACTGGGGACAAGGGATGGAGGGACAGGACACAGGGAATGCCCCAGAGGGCAGGCATAGATGGGATTTTGGGCAGGAATTGTCCCCTGGCAGGGTGGGCAGGCCCTGGCACAGGGTGCCCAGAGCAGCTGTGGCTGCCCCTGGATCCCTGGCAGTGCCCAAGGCCAGGCTGGACATTGGGGCTTGGAGCAGCCTGGGACAGTGGGAGGTGTCCCTGCACATGGCAGGGGGTTGAACCAAGATGATTTTTAAGGCCAAACCATTCCATCTTTCCATCAGTAAAGCATCCCAGCCTGTGTGTGAGGTGCTGCATTCCAAGAGCAGCCAAGACCTCCAGCAGGGTGATGTCTCTGATTTTCCTGGGCTGGGGCAGTGATGGACCCAGCAGGAGGAGAATTCAAGCTTGGAGGGATCTGTTTGCACAGGGGCACCCCCTGTTCACAAAGTGAACCCCAAATCATGCAGAAAGGACAAAGAGTCTGTGCTCCCCCTCCATCCATCCTGCAACTTCCCAGCCAGTCCTCTGCCATCCAGCTCATCTGCTGGGAATGTTGGACTTGCTTGGCAATGTCTGCAGAGTGAATAAACAATAAATATACAATTTTATACAAGAAATTAAACAATAATTTAAATAATAACCCAGCCCTGTGCAGGAAGTTATTCCCAGCCCCAACATTGCCTCCTTCTGCAGGTGCTCCCTATGCCACAGCTCCCCAATCATAAAACAGCCTCAGAATGGTGGAATCACAGAATAATTTGGCTTGGAAGGGACCTTAAAGCTCATCCAGCTCCAACCCCCTTCCACAGGCAGGGAGATTCCCACTAACCACGGTCCCTAAACCTCACTTGTCCCATCCAAGGACAGTCAGCCCTTGTGTCCTTAAACAGCAAATTGAGCAGCCCAGGTGCCCAAATGAGAGAGCAGGAACCTGATCCTGTGCCAGGGGCAGCTCTGCCTGTCCGTGACACCCAGGCCCACTTCGTGACTTAGCCATGATTTGTGCTGGGCATTAAAAGAGAAAAAAAAAGAGCTGATGACGCAAGTGGCTTTTTTTCTTTCAGGCATTTCAAGCAGGACTGGAGAGTGCATAAGTGCAAGAAATTGCCGGAGAAAGGAGGAGGATTGCAGCTCTTAAATCATCTGGCTCTGCGATGCAGGGTTACACTCAGTGGTGTTGGCACCGTGGAGGGATCACTGCAGGCAAATCAGGGGGAACTTCTGCTCCTTGGAAAGGCTTTTTCATCACAAAATGGAGCAAATGGAGGTTTGTTTGAATGTGAATTGCTTTGACTTGGGGTTTTAGTAAGTGTCACAGCATTCCGACGGCTTGAAATCAAAATATGGCTGGGAATGCAGGTGAAACTATTGCTGTTTGATTCGATTAAGTTTTTAATCCACACTATCTAAATGACTGCTAAACTCTAACCCTGCAGTGTCCACCCCATGGAAACATTAGGGTTTGGTGCTAAAACTCTGATCTTTGATGTTCTTGTACACAATGGAAACCACCATTCCCACTCCAATGAAGCTGTTTCGGACTGGCTTTGTTTAGGTGTAGTCTTAGTGTGGCACTGAGCTACAGGAGATTTGTAGATATGCAGATTTAAAAGGGTTTAAGGAGTGTCAGAGTTTCCTCCCCCCTCTGCCTGCTTGGGCCCTGCTCTCCAGGATCTGCCCCAGCTGGGATGTGTCAAACTGAACTTGGTCTGATGAAACACAACGACCTCCATCCACTGCAAACATTCCTGTTGCGAGTGGTTGATGCTCATAACGCAGAGCTTAAAAAAAAATCTCCCTTGAAATGATGATTTCTCACTGCTCCTACAGCTTTCCCTTCAAATCCAACTTCTGCCTGTTATATCTGGAGTTGAAGAGACAGAGCCTGAGCCTGCTCCCTGCACCGTGGGGAACTTGTGCCTGAACTGGATTCAGCTTTGCTGCAGCCGGAATGGTGCTGGAAGCCAAGGCACTCAGGAATTCTGCTGGAAAACCCTCTGGACTGGTGGATGAGCTTCTCCCTCTGCTCTGGCTCCTTCTGTGAGCACTCAGCTGCAGCACTCAGCTGATTCCTGCACATGTCCAAGCTGTGCAAACCAGCCTGGCCAGGGACAGGGGATTGGGAGCCAATCTGCTAAACAGGGATTTAGCCAAGAGGCAGCCCCGAGGGCCAGCCCTCCCCTAAGACTCTCTTAAGCAGCACAGGCAGCTGCTGCTTCCTCCCCAACCCTCCTCACAGCTCACCTCAGTCCTCCAACTGCAGCAAAGAACTTCCAGCCAGAATTAGGTTTTGTTGGCTTCTTTGCTACAGTGCCTTTTAATTAGGAGCACAGCTGCTGTGGAAACACGGAGCTCACTTCTCTAAAGAGTGCCTCTGGAAAGTGATTACAGCGGATTAAAGCGGAAAGGTTAGGCAATTTATTCAGGTGGCACTTAGCAAACGCGTCGGATTATTTCGTGCTGCAAGGATGGTTTAAAAACCTCACAAGAATAACACCTTTTGGGGTTCCTGCTGGCCTTGAGGGGCTCTGCTGGGAGAGGAAGGTGGTGGTGCTGAAAGGTGTTTGGGAATGAGCAGTGGGTGCTGAGCTCCCATTGCCAGTGTCTGTCGGGTCCCCCCATGTCAGATGGACACAAAGAATCACACTCACTGTCAGGTAGTGCGAGCAAAAAAGAAAGACATTTATTTGGGATTAAGGTTTAAATAGTTTTTGGAGTTTGATCAGGGATTGGAGGATGAGGTTGACGCTTCTTTGACCCCACTGGTTAAACTAGAAGTCTGTTAATTTGTCCTTTGCCCAGGAAGGAATGCACAATTTACAAGACATCACTTTGTGTTTATGTTACAATGGTGAGAACTCCAGTACAGAAATGTAAAACATCAGAAGGCTGAAAAATCAAGGCAACACTCCCAAGTTAACAAAGGTTCAGTTCAGGCAGGAGTTGTCCCAGGAATTATTGTGGACTCTCAGTGTTCATGGATCTTGCCTCCAGAGGGTGTTTGTAGGTGATGCTGTTTGTCCCTGGCATTGACCCTCTGCCCTGAGCACTTGCTGCCAACTCTCCCCTGGCAGAGCTCCCTTTCCAAACCATCACAGGATCACTGAGGTTGGAAAAGACCTCCAAGATCCAACCTTTGACTGGTCCCCACCTTGTCACCAGCCCAGAGCACTGAGTGCCACATCCAGGCCTTCCTTGGGCACCTCCAGGGATGAGGCTTCACCACCAGTGCTTTGGGTTAGGAGGTCCATAAAGATCACTCTGTCCCACCTCTACGCCAGCAGGGAACACCTTCCCAGGGTGCTCCAAGCTGATCTTAAACACTTCCAGGGATCCAGGGGCAGCCACAGCTTCTCTGGGCATCCTGTGCCAGGGCCTCACCATCTTCAGAGGGAATAATTTCTTCCTCAGAAATCCTGAAGGACCACTTTGATGTAGTGAGACTCTGGCCCTAGGAGCCCTGGGTGTTGCACACTGATGGGGGACATTTATTCAGCAGCATCAGCTGGGCTGAGGAAGTTTGGAGAGGTTTTGCTCAGGGGTGGGAACACTCCTGAACCCAGGAGCTGCATGAGCCCCCTCCTTCCCCTCTGGCCCAAAGCCATGTGCTGCTCCCTCTCTGACTGACTTTGGTGTTTACAGCAGTGGAAAGGACAAAGAGCCCAGAAATCCATCATCTGATGGATTCACTTCAAAGCTGAGGCTCCATGAGGAGACCTCAATCCTTTCCTTCTCCAAAGGAAAAGCAGTGGGAGCCCCTGTCTGGAGTGTATGGTAAAGATGCCACTTGTCAATGTGTGAACAATCTAAATGTAAAACTTCCCTGAGGAGAAGCCAAAGCAGGGATGACTTCCAAAGGGAAGGCTCAGAGCTGTCCCTGTGGATGGGACATCCCAAGGATGAGCAGTGTCTGCTGGCAGGGCTGTGCTAACAGCAGGAAAACAGAATTATTCCCAAGTATTCCCAATTATATTCCCAATATTCCCAAACACAGTCTGCGTTTGTGCTGGGTAGCACTGGATTGGAGTTTTACTGGGACTGGGAAGCTGAGTTTGTGGTATTTTGAGGTAATGGCCAAGAGATCAGGGCCCAAGTGGCAGCACTGGGCAGCTCTGGCCATCAAAGGCCCAGCTCTGGGTGTGCTCTGCTGAGGAGGGAGGAGATGTTTGTGCTGCTCCAGGCTGGAGCAAGCACACAGCAGGGGCAGCTCTCACTGCTCTCGCTGCATCTGCTCCTCTTCACACATTTGGAGTCTTGGTGTAGGATTAAAGAAGGCTGGAGGAGCTCAGACACAGCACTGGTGGGAACCGCAGTGCTTTAAATAGAGGAGTCTGAGCAGGACTGAGCACTGGCACCGTGTCTGAGTGCAGCTCAGAGACTTGCAGTGCCTTGTTTGCCCCTTCTCTCACTCTGTTTGGCTGATGTAGGCGTATTTTTGTTTTTACTCTCTTCTCTGTCCTATATTGTCCCTTTTCCTTCCAGTAATGTTGACTGTTCCATCTGCTTATTTATCAGCCACGGTTCGAACGCGAATTTCAATTAGCAATCTGCTTTGTTTGGTTTTGCTTTAAACAAGGCATTGAGAGCTCCAACAAAGCTTTAATACATAAAGCTACTTGTAATGCAGCTGTTTAAGCTCTTCCATCATATCCATGAACGAAATGAATTTCTGCTGCTATCAAGATGCATCTGATGAATTAGGTTTAATCCTCCTCTGCTGGAGCAGATGGAACGTACTTCAACAAAGACAGAAAGATTTCAAATGGCTGAGATGGAAAACGGTCTTTGCTCAGGTGCTCCGGAGATGTGAAAGAAACTCAAACCTCACGTAGTAAGCAATAATTCATTCAGTAAGCAGAAAAGCAAGTCCATGGATTTCAGCACTGATTCCTGGTCCTGATGCTTCTCTTTTGGGTCTGAGGTTAGGGTTAGGGTTAGGGTTAGGGTTAGGGTTAGGGTTAGGGGTGTGGGGGTAGAGAAGAGGTGTCTGCCTGTGCAGGAGCATCCCAGCTGGGAATGTGCTTCCCTGAATCCCACCTATCCAGGTTTGCAATACAGTGTGCCTGAGGCCCTGCCAGCTTCCTGATCATCGGATCTGGACCACCAAGATCCCTCCCGGGAAGGGTTTCCCTGTGGTGGTTGTGTTTGCTAAACGAGGAGTTAATTGCTGGGAGTTTGGGCCTCACAGAGTGGTTTGGGTTGGAAGGGACCTTACAGATCATCCCATTCCACCCCAGCCATGGGCAGGGACACCTCCCACTGTCCCAGGCTGCTCCAAGCCCCAATGTCCAGCCTGGCCTTGGGCACTGCCAGGGATCCAGGGGCAGCCACAGCTGCTCTGGGCACCCTGTGCCAGGGCCTCAACACCCTCACTCAATTCTTAAGAACAATTTCTTTCTAAAATTTAATCTAAATTTCTCCTTTTTAAAAAAACTGCTTTCCCAATCATCGATTCCTTCAACACCCTGTCGGTACAAATGTATCTGAATTCCGTTGAGGTGCGATTACAACAGACCCAGCTCTGAGCTGAGCGGGAACATCCCCATCACTGTAACTCAGCAGTGACCGAGCCCAGCGCCGGGAGGTAACAACAATCCCACACCTGGCACGGCGGGCGATGGAAAAACAGCCCCGCGGGTCAGGTAACGGCTCCGTGCGCCAGGGCGGGCTGTTCTCGGCTGTAAACTGATCCCTGCCGGGCGTCCTCTGCATCCCCGGTGTGCTCCATCCCCGGTGTGCTCCATCCCCGGTGTGCTCCATCCCCAGTGTCCTCTCCATCCTCAGTATCCTCTCCATCCCCACTGTCCCCTCCATCCCCACTGTCCTCTCCATCCCCACTGTCCTCTCCATCCCCACTGTCCTCTCCATCCCCACTGTCCTCTCCACCCCCACTGTCCTCTCCATCCCCGGTGTCCTCTCCATCCCCGGTGTCCTCCATCCCCACGCCGGCACGGAGGGAAGCTGAGGCAGCTCAGGGCTGGACACGCTCCATCCCGGGCGCTCTGATGAAAGGTGCCAGGACTTTGCACCGATCCTCGGGCAGGGCAGAGCCGAGCGCTGCCGGGCGGGCGCGCTAATTGCGGGTCCCGCGGGGGCGGGCGCTGGGGCGGGGCGGGGGGGCCGGGGGGGGTCCGGTCCCGCCGCCGGGGCCGCTCTGTATAACCCGTCTCCCGGCAACGGCGGCCGCGTCACTTCCTGGGGAGCCGGCGGCGAGCGCTCGGCCAGGTGGAGCGGCGGGGCCGGTCGGTGGCGGTGCCGCCCGGGGGGCTGCGCTCCTGCCCGGTTTCGCTCCGTTCCCGCCCGGTTTCGCTCCGTTCCCGCCCGGTTTTGGTCCGTTCCTGCCTTGCTCAGGTCCGTTCCCGCCCGGTTTCGCTCCGTTCCCGCCCGGCTCAGCGCTCCCCATCACCCCGCGGTGCCGCCGCCGCGATGAGCGCGGAGCTGGACGGCGTGTCCGTGCACTCCTCCTCCTCCTCGTCGGGCTCTCTGGGCTCGGCGCCGGGCCCGGCTCCGCGGCCGCTCTCGGCCAACGTGCGGCGGCTGCACCAGGCGCTCACGGCGCTGCTGAGCGAGGCGGAGCGGGAGCGCTTCATCCTGTGCCTGAACGCCTACCACGGCCGCCGCAACGTCTGCGACCTGGTGCGCTCCCTGCGCGCCCTCCTCGACGGGCCCCGCCGCCGGCAGCTGCTGCCGCTGCTGCGCCTGGTCCTGCCGCGCTCCGACCAGCTCCTCTTCGATCAGTACACGGCCGAGGGGCCTTATCTGCCCCCGCCCGGCCGCCCCCCGCCGCCCCCAGCCCCGCCGCCGGTGGTCCCGGGCGAGCTGCGGCAGGTGACGCTGCGCCGGAGCAAAGCCCACGAGGGTTTGGGCTTCAGCATCCGCGGCGGGGCCGAGCACGGCGTGGGGATCTACGTGTCGCTGGTGGAGCCGGGTTCCCTGGCCGAGCGGGAGGGGCTGCGAGTCGGCGATCAGATCTTAGGGGTGAACGGCAAGTCGCTGGATAGAGTGACCCACGCCGAGGCGGTCAAGGTAAGGCGGCTCCGGGGGGGTTTTCCTTCATCCTGCCTTGTCCTCGAGCTCCGCGGCGCGCCCTGTCCCGCTCTGCCTCTCCAGTGCCCTGTCCGTGTCCCCCCTTCCCTTCCCTTCCCTTCCCTTCCCTTCCCTTCCCTTCCCTTCCCTTCCCTTCCCTTCCCTTCCCTTCCCTTCCCTTCCCTTCCCTTCCCTTCCCTTCCCTTCCCTTCCCTTCCCTTCCCTTCCCTTCCCGGGGCTTTTCCCCGTCCAGCCGCATCCCCCCGGTGCTCCATCCCCATCCCCCGGTGGTACCGGAGCCCCTCCCCGGTGCCGCTCCGGGTTTGCGCCGGGCGGGACGGACGGAAAGTTTGCGGTGGCGATAGCGGTGCCACCCCCGGCGGGGACGGAGCTGCCGGGGCTCGTCCTGCGCTCTTGTGGCGCCTCTGGAAGCCGCCCGCAGCCCGGGGAGCTCGTGGAGCTGGAAATCTGTATAAGCCGGGCTTTAGGGACGCGCTCCAGCCGCTCTAGTGGGTTTATCCCCGCAGGGATGGGGAAACTGAGGCACGGAAAGCAGAACAGACCCCACACAAACCCTCCAAGGGCCGCATCGCGCCCCAGGCAGGAGCAGATCCCCCATTCCCCTGTGAACGCTCCAGCGGGAGAAGGAGAACGGTTACACAACTGATGGGCTCCCGCTCCCTCCACATGCCCCGGAGACCTGCTGTAGCCCAGAACACCACGGCGGGCTATCGATAAAAGCTCTAATGTGAGCAGAGAACTCCATAAACTGTGGGATTTTCACCTGAAACTCGGAGCTCAGAGGCCAATCCAGGTCTGAGTGTCCCGAACCATCCCCAGAGCTAATCCTGTGTCTCCACTCGGAGCCTTCCCGAGGCACAAAACCCATCGAGCTGGAGAATATCGACTTTTACAGCAGCAATTTGTAAAGGCAGCGTGTGCAGAGCTGGGATCTGGCGTGACAAGGCTGTTCTCCAGCTGTTTGTGCTTTAATTTTTATTTTTTTTTTTCCATAATAAGCCAAAGTGGTTCTGTTGGGAGCCTGTTCCGTGTGGAGCGATTCCTCATTCATCTTGCCCAGCTCTGAGCACTTATTCCCCTGTGTCCCCTGCTCCTCCAGCTTTAAATCAGTGCCCTGGGCAAGGGCACAAATTCCAGGCTGGAAATGAGTCCCTGGTAATGCTGAGAGCAGAGGAAAGGTTTGTAGGAATTATTTTTGTAGGAATTATTTTTGTAGGACAACAGCAGGGTGAGCTTTCTGTTGTTAGTTTGCAATTTTGTGCCTCGGAGATTGCAGCCCCCCACATATTTTGGTTTTATGGAGAGGAACCAGGTGTCAGGAATGCTCTGCTCCATGACTTCATCTCCAATTCATCCCACTCTGCCGGGTAATTCACATCACTTTCTGTTTGTTCTCTAATATAATGTAATTGATGCCTTTTAGACATTATTAATTTTGAGTGAAACTAAGTGCTTCCTGCACAGAAATAATTCCTGGAGGACGTGCCTTGCCAAGAGCTATATTTTGTTAATATGATCCTGATAGGAAAAAGCAGCTTAGAAATTGTCTCCTTTTGAGCTGAACTTCTTTCAACAACAAATCCATCACTTGCCCTGTGCTGGCACCTCCTTGAGCTCTTGGGCTCTTTTCACATCTGGAAAGGGTTTTTTTTTTTCATCGTGGTGGTGGAAGTGTGGCAGAGTGATTTACAGTCCAGCTCTAATAAACCCTTGGGAGATTTTAAAATAACCAAGTGTTAATTGGCCCTGAGATGCTGCATTTGGGAGGGGGGGAAATGAGAAGATTGTGTTCAGCGATGCTCAAGGGCAGCATTTGAAGGTTTAAGGTAGAAATGCCTCAGACTGATGTTTTGGGTGTCATTCAGAGTGTCAGAGCTGCAGGGACAGGAGGTGGTGATGGGTGCCTTTGTTTTGTGCTTCCTGCTTCCCCTGGAAACCTGGGCTGTGGGGCTGGGGCTGGTGCACTGCCAGCTCTGCAAAGGCCTCTGCCTGTGCTCTGGTGTCCTGAGGCAGAGCAAACCTCGCCGTGTCCTGCCCTCCTCCCTTGCTCTGCCCTGCAGAGGGAAACACCAGCTCAGCTGGTCAGAGCTTGGTGCTCACAACCCCAGGACTGGGGATTTCATCCCTTTATTGGCTGTTCACTCTAAGAGTTGGATCCTTGTGGTGCCTTCCAGCTCAGGATATTCCGTGATAAACCAGAGCTGGGTTTGCTCCTGGGATTCACACACATGCTGTGTTCGGGATCAAATAGACAGAGAGAAAGCTGAGGAGAGAGAGAGAGAGAGAGAGACTTTATAAACACGAGCCCCTGGCCGTGTAGCTGATCTCTAGACACTCACTCACTGCCTGATGCTTCAGCTCCCTGGCCAAAAGGTGTCTGATCAAAGCTCCACTCCCATCCCTGCACAGGCAGTGATGCTCCAGCTCCGCCTGAGCTTCCCCAGCTCTGTCCTGCAGCAAGGAGCTGTCTGACCCTGCTCTCCATCACAGGCACGGCTGTGCTGTGCTGACAGGAGATGTCAGAGCTCCTTCTGGGGCTCGGGAAGGCTCCCAGGGCTGAGTGTGACAAACTTCCCAAGCCACAGACCCACTCGGGGTGCCCGGCTGTGACAGCGAGGAGCTGCGAGGGCAGAGCAGGGGATGAAGGCAATGTTTGTGCAGCATTGGATGATGTTATAAATGTGTATTATAAAGTTGGCTTTTCACAAATATTGGAATGAATATTATATGTGTAATCGTACTGTGTCGTGTTTTGTTAATTTTTAGAGAGGTGATGGATGTATTTTCCGATTGTGACATAGTGTGAATAGTAGAAAGATTATGTTTTTTTTCTTCGTGACATCTGAGCTGACCAGGCCAAAAAATATAGGGGAGGGCTCGTCACCTTATGGCCCTGCATGAAGGCTGCTGGATTTCTGGTTTTTTATCAAAATAAAAATAGCCAAGCCCCGTGTTACCAGACAGAGTGGAGCCACTCACAAATAAATCTATCAAATAAGATGATTTGGAGATACTTGAAACAGAAAAGAATGTTTTAGTATCTTCTGAATATGTAAAACAGCAATCCTTACAACACAGTCATTGAAAGGGAAGAGTGTGCTTTCTTGTGAGGCACCCCAGCTGGAACATTTGCCCTTTTTGTCTCTTAATTGTCTATTTGTACTTTTTTTATTAAACTTATAAGTTTTTAAAAGAGAGTTTTTCACAGATGAGAATTCCTAGGGCAGGCACTGAGTTCTTCTTATAGCTCATGGCATCTCTGCTGCCTTTCCATGCACATCTGGCCATGCAGGGGCAGCCCAGCTATTTTTATCCCTTCTCTCAAGGAGAAAAGTGCTGGCTGTGGGGCAGCAGCAATTTCTGGTCCCTCCTGGAATTTTCAGCATCGCTCAGTGACGCACCCGAAGTGAATTGTGGCAGCAGGTGACACCTGCCACAACACCAGAGTGACCTGTGTGCTGTCCCAGCTCAAAGCTCACTGCTGGCCTCACACAGTGCACTGCTGTTTGCAGATGTTTCAAGTGTAAATGAGATAAAAAGTGGCATTCTGACTTCAACCACGAGATTACCTCAGCACTCCAGATCAATTCCCTTAAGGAGCAGCTCCTTAACCTTTACATGAGCACGGGAGTTTTATGCCTTGTCTGCTCCACGCTCGGGCTGTCTCATCCAAACCCAAATTAAATGATTCCATTGCAATTACAGCTCCATCACTGCAGCATTCAGGAGAGCACTTTAGCTAAAGATCACCAGCATTTGAATTATGGGGTAAGTGGAGAAGTTTGTGTTGTCTCTGTCATATTTTTAGAGCTCGCTTGGCTTTTATCAGCCTTGCTATTTAGAATATTATTATATATCTATACACTATATATATATATTTATTTTACTATTTATGGTGTATATGCTGCTGTATTTTAGCATATACTGCTGTATTTTAGCATATACTGCTGTATTTTGCTTATACTGCTATATTTTAGCAGTTGTGCTGGAAGTTTATATTGATCAGCTGTCACATTTTATCCATTGGACTTAAAATCAAGGTGTTTTTGTGGCTTTAGACCATCAAAATGTTACCCAGGGAGGTGTTTCCCCAATGCTTCAGGGTTGGCATTAAATTCACACTCCTTTCTCCTCCACCCCTTACTTCTCTTGCTCTGCTGTAGGTTTTTATGTCTTTTGGATAAAAGGACATTTATGGAGGGAGGGTGTTGTTGTAGGACATGAAAGAAAGATGAAAGACTCCAAATATTTCAGAAGGCAAAGAGCACAGAAAAAAGGCTTTATTGTCTAATTCTCACTACCTTTTATAAGGTGTTCCCATCCAGACTGACCATGGTTGGGGAATAGGAACGACACCTCTCTGATCCCATTGGTTAAACCAGAGAAACAGCAAAACACCACCTGGAGAAAGATTGTTCTGAGAAAGGAGAGTTGTTTGCCCAGATTGTTTTGAGAAGAAGCTTTCCTGAGAAATTTTTTTCTTGAGGAAAAAATTATCAGCTGCCAGCAGGCTGAAATCTCTCAGACCCAGAAATATCAGGCTCACAGGAGGGCACAAGAGAAAGCAAAAAGTGGAAAAATTCCTAATTTAGGATGAGCTACACCAGCCTCAAAGAGCAGCACCATTGGCCCTGCTGACAGCTGGGCAAATCTGGACCAGCTTGACCAAAATCACCAAAACTCCCCTAATTTGGATGTGCTGGGCTTGGGGAGTTTGATTCTTTCGTGTTGGTGTAAATCTGTGTTGGCTTTGCTGAAATCACTGGGCTGGAATTGAGTTCATTCTGAAGGAACTGGGGTAGTTCCAGTGCCCTGTCTGGGGTTTTTCATCTGGGGAAAGAGGCTGGGATGAGGCGGAGGGGTCCAGGATGTGGCAGTGCCAGCCTGTCCTGTGTGTCCCTGTGTGACACAGGGAAGGGAGGGGGTCACATCCAGAGGGGTCCCATCCCCTCCCTGAGCTGTGAGGGAAGGGAATTGTATCGAGGATATCACATCACACCCCAGGCTGGGACAGAGGGGATCTCATCCCCAGCCACCACCATCCCTCTGTTCCAGGAGAGCTCTTCACTCCCTCCCAGCCTTTCCATCTCCTGCTCTGATGGAAGTGTCAAGTAGGCACTTAAAAATAATCAAAAGGAGATTAAAATTCCTTTTATGTCCTGTCACTGTGGGTTTTCATGCTGGCAAACAAGGTGATCTCTTCAGAGACCGTAATATTTCATCAAGAAAGGACCCCAGGAGTGAGAAAGCTGAAAGACCTCTGAGAAATGACAGGCAGAGATGTGCAGCCCTGAGCCTCAGAAACATATTTCCAGCCATTTTTCTTTCCAGCCAGCTTACAATAAAGCAAATTCCATGTCATTGTTTCTTGTGGTGCCCAATTAATTGATTACCACGACCTGACACTGCTCATTTAATCACCCCAGCACTGTGGGCAGGGCTCAGAGGAGTGAGTGCAGCTTGGTTTGGTCGAATTTTGACCCTTCCAAGTGCTTGGAGCTGGGATGGCTGAGGGGTGAAGGCAATCCATCGATTCCCTGATTCTGGGAACATAATCAGCCTCGTTCCTTTCACTGCTTATTGTGCTTATCACCAGCTCTGTGTTTTTAGAAGGCGCTAAAGAAAGAGGCTTGAAATTTCCTCCCTTCCCAAGGGAGCTCGGGGAGCTGGAGCATGGACAAGGAGGATGTGACTGGCATCCACCCCGACAGTTGGAGTGGTAATCACTTCCTTAGAGACAAAAACCCCAAACCCGCACTCAAAAAAAAAAAAAAAAAAAAACAAAAAAAAAAACAAAAAACAAAAAAACCAACAACACTCACAGTTTAAAAGGCAGGTGTGAGATGGCAGGGGCTCCTGCTGTGCCCTTCTGTCCTGCAGACAGATTCCATTCCAGCTCCTGTCCTCAAGGTGGACTTGGAGGGAGAGGGTGGGAAGTGTAAAGGCACCAGGATCAGCTCCTGCCCTCAGCTGGACTTGGAAAGAGAGGGTGGAAATGCACCAGGATCTCCCTGTGGGAAAAAAGGAGGAGGGAAAATGGTCACTCTCCACTGTCGAGCTTGGAGGAATCTGCATTTAAAATGACTTTTAAAGCTCGTTGAAGGCGAGGGCTGATGGCAGAGGACAGATGTGGAAGGGCTGCTCCTAATTCCAGATGTGGAGCTGTGGTGGGGCAGGTTTGAGCACTGGAGCTGGCCAAGGTGCTGCTCTCCTGTCACTGTGAGTCCTGTCACTGCTCTGAGCTCCACATGAATTCCTGCTGTGATTGGGGCTGGGGTGAAGCTGCACACCCAGCCAGGGGCTGTGGGGACGTGGCTTTGGCTGCTCCACCTGGTTTAGGACTCAGTTGTATTTGCTGCTGTGCCACTGGTTTCCCTCAGTCATCTGCTTCCCTTCATTTCACCAGCAAATCACAATCAGCCCTAATGAAATCAAATGACTTTATACTGATGCAAAAGATTGGAATGAGGTCCTTAATCTCTCCTCTCCTCATAATGCAAGGATGATAGGACTTGGCAGCAGGGCTGGCTTGTTCATCAGGGTTAGCATTGTCAGGGCATCCTGGAGTTCCTGCAGTGATGGTATTTAGTGGGCTCCTTGTAAACAAACAGTTTTGCCTCAGCAGAGAAATTGATAAGATGACCTGGAGGATAAAAAGCTTATTTCCTTCTGGTGGCCATTGCAAGAAAACAGAAGCGTCAGAACTAGTGAATTAAAATATCCTTTACGCAGTTCCCCTGTCCCCAGGGAAGGGGATGGATTTTCTCGACACTTTCCTCAATGCCACAGAGCATCACTCAGCTCTAGGTGCCCTCAGTTAAAGTGACAAAGCATCTGCTGGTGTGATTTACCTCGGGTTCCTTTGGCTGGATGCTCTGTGAGTTCTCTCTGTCAGGATTGCTTGGTGAGTTAAAGTGGAGCCAGGCCCTGGAGGAGCTCTGGTGCTGCAGCTGCCTCTGGCTGGGCTCAGGAATTGCCTCGGAGCCCCTCGGGGTGGGTGGGAGGTGCTGGAGGGGGCTCAGTGCTTCATCCAGTGTCTCCCTCACTTCCCCACATTGAAGTTTTTCCCCAAAGAATTAAGTTTATACAATATGGCCTTTACATCACTCCTTCAGCATTGCTCGGTGTGGAGCAGGAGAAGACCCGAGGGAGCAGGAGGCAGTGCTTTAATCTACATTTCCCTTACACCTCTCCCTGCCCTGAGAGCACCCAAACATGGTTCGGTTTTGCTTCATTTCCACAATTATGAAGAGTTTTCTGCTCTTTTTTAGAATTGTCCTGGGTTTTCCTGGGCAGGGAGCAGCCTGGAGGGGTGGTGGGAGGTCTCAGAGTGGGGATGGGGAGGTGTCAGCCCTTGCAGGGAGAAGGTGCTGGAGCTAAGATTTCACTTGACCTTCCCCGGTGAGAGGGACACGGGCTTCCCGATGCCTTGGGGCTGAATGTGTGCAATCACCATAATTATCCATCGATTTGCATTGATTTGCATAAGCACCACCACTTGAAAGCCCAACTGCTGTCCTTTGCCTTGGGAGGGGGGAGAGAGGCTGGACTGGGCCTCCTGCAACTCCTGTTTGTGCTCCTGCATCATCCCCCGTGTCACCCCTGTGTCACCCGTGTCACCCCTGTGTCCCCCGTGTCCCCTGCGCTGCTGTCCCTCCATCTGTGCTTCTCTTCTGTGTCCTGCTCTCCCCTCCTGCCTCTGGGTCACCTTTTCCCTGATCCATTTCTCTCTGGGATGAGCTGTTTGCCCACGTCAGAGCACTCCAGGCTCCCTGTGCTGTGTCAGGCAGCACAGGGATGGGATAGGCTTAAAATTATGGAATGCCAGACTGGTTTGGGGTGGAAGGGACCTTAAAGCTTATCCAGTTCCATAGGCAGGGACACCTCTCACTATCTCAGGGTACTCCAAACCTCATCCAGCCTGGCCCTGGACACTGCCACAGCTTCTCTGGGCAGCACTTGTTCCAAAATATCTTATTTACAGTCTGAGGCAGGGGACAGCCTCTCCTTGCTTCACCTGGCAGGTTTGGCCTTGCCCAGGTGTGCAGTGGGAGCTGCAGAAGCCTTTTATCCGTCCTGCCTGCAGCTGACCCCTGCAAGAGCCTGTCCCTGCTGTCCTGTCCGGGCAGAGGAGCCTTTGGGCTGAGGTGCCTCAATCCCTGTCCTGTAAAATCTCCTGCAGCCCCCTCCCCTCCCCAGCACCACAGGGAGCTGCTCCATTCCCGGGCAGCAGAATCGTTCTGCTCAGTCCTTCTGATCCCACAGGCTCAAACCCACCCGAGTCCATCAGGAACAGCCCGGGATGGAGCAGGGAACAGTGTCAGGGAAAACTTCTCCTCGCACGGTGCCTGAACGAGCTGTAAAAGCTGCCTCTGCCTCCCTCCTGTGGCACCTCAGCACTTCTTTCCCTTTGCGGCTTTATTCCTAAGCTTGTGCCTTACTTTTTTTTTGGGGACGTGCTGCCAAATTCCTGATTGATAACCTCTGCACTGACCTTTGGAGCTGCCAGCAGAGCGGTGCCCATTATCCCATGCCCATTACCCCATGCCCATTATTATCCCATGCCCGTTACCCCATGCCCATTATCCCATGCCCATTATCCCATGCCCATTACCCCATGCCCATTACCCCATGCCCATTATCCCATGCCCATTATTATCCCATGCCCATTACCCCATGCCCATTATCCCATGCCCATTATTATCCCATGCCCATTACCCCATGCCCATTATCCCATGCCCATTACCCCATGCCCATTATTATCCCATGCCCATTACCCCATGCCCATTATTATCCCATGCCCATTATCCCATGCCCATTACCCCATGCCCATTATTATCCCATGCCCATTACCCCATGCCCATTATTATCCCATGCCCATTACCCCATGCCCATTACCCCATGCCCATTATTATCCCATGCCCATTATTATCCCATGCCCATTATTATCCCATGCCCATTATCCCATGCCCATTACCCCATGCCCATTATTATCCCATGCCCATTATCCCATACCCATTATCCCATGCCCATTATTCCGTGCTCATTATCCCAGAGCCAAAGCAGCTCCAGCGAGGCTGTTCCTGCCGGGAGGAAAAGCAGCTCGAGGCAGTGGCAAGAGGGGGAGGATGGCTCGTGGTTAATGCTCCCGGTGTCCAACTGGGATCTTCCCACTCCAGCCTCCACGGGAGCCCATTGCTCCTTTCATCCGGGGAAAGGGGAAGTGAGGGGGCTGTGTCCCTGCCAGGAGGGTCCTGGGGATTAATTGCCATCGATTTCTGGCATCTGTGCTCCTTCTGGGGGGATTTTTGGAGATGGTTTTACACTCAGCCTCTGAGGGAATGTGATGGGGGGAATGGTGATGGTGGTGGGAGAGGAAAGCCCTCAGTGATGTGAGACTGGCAGGGTTTCAGAGGGGTGGCAGCTGCCACTCTGAGTCCTAGGAAAGAACATGATGTCCTGGGAGCTGTTTGGGTTTTATGGTGGTTTTTTTTAAATGTAATTGTGGCACATGGGATTTGTGTTTCCTTTTTTTTTTTTTTTGGATCAGTTTAAACGATCTCCTTCCCTCTGAGAGGGTTTGAGAGATAATTAAATGGAGTGTTGTTAGGGGATCAGTGGCCTCATGGAATCAATCTGCCCCTCTCTCTGGCACTTGCTGCTTCTGATGGCGTTTCTGGGCACTTGGTGACTGTTCCTCTGCTAAAGGTTTTGGCACTAATTCTCAGAGTCACATAAATGATTTCTTTAAGCTGGGCTGCTGGCAGGTGAGCTTGGGCCCTAAACCTCCCACCCCACAGTCCTCAAACACGTCAGAGATGGGACAAGGCCAAATCTTATCTGAGGCTGGAGCAAAACCCAGCAGCACTGAACAACAGGCAGCAAATCCCTGGAATGGCTTGAGAAAGGGGATGGAGATGCAGCCTTGGAGATGCAGCCTGCACTGTCTGGTTGCACACAGGGCATTGAGGAGGGGGGATTTGTTATTTAGGGCTGGCTGGGTGAGGTTCACTGTGCCCATCACATCCCCTTGAGTTCCCAAAATCTTACAGGATGAGTTCTGCTGTGGCTTTGGGGGTAACTCTGCAGTCAGTGCACGCAGGACTTGGTGTGTCTGGGAGGAAAAAGTTTTACTCCTGTAGAATTCCCACCCAGAGCCTGCCCCTTGTGATGTCCCCAGTGCTGGGCACTGCTGGGGCACCTCAAATCCTGTGTGCAGTTCTGGGCCTGTCAGTTTGGGAAGGACCTGGAGGGGCTGGAGCAATTCCAGGGCAGGGAATGGAGCTGGGGAAGGGTCTGGAGCACCAGGAGGGGCTGAGGGAGCTGGGAAGGGGCTGAGCCTGGAGAAAAGGAGGCTCAGGGGGGACCTTGTGGCTCTGCACAAGTCCCTGCCAGGAAGGGACAGCCGGGGGGGTCGGGCTCTGCTCCAGGGAACAGGGACAGGAGGAGAGGGAACGGCCTCAGGCTGGGCCAGGGGAGGCTCAGGGTGGACACCAGCAGGAATTTCCCCATGGAAAGGGGGATTAAACATTGGAAAGGGCTGCTATGGGGGAGTCCCCATCTATGGAGGTGTCCAGGGAAGGGCTGGAGGTGGCACTCAGGGCTCTGGGCTGGGGACAAGGTGGGGATCAGACACAGGTTGGATTTGATGGTCTGGGAGGTCTTTTCCAACCTCCGTGATTCTGGAATTCTGTGATTAGAACTCTGGGCTGGAATGATCTGTATTGTCTGTGTGGGCAGGCTCTGGCCCTCTCTCTTGCTCTGGTGGCTTTATAAGCAGGGCTGGCAGTAAAACCCACATTGGAAGGCTGGTGCCAGCCTGGTGGCTCTGTGACACCTCGCTGGGAGTGGGGACAGCCAGGTGCTCAAAGCCTGAGCAGCAGGATAAAGGCTCCCAGGGGAGGAGGACACAGTGGTGACACCTTCTCTGGGCTCCTATCCCAGGGCTCGGTCACTGCACAGGGAAGAAATTCTTCCTCATGTCCAGGTGCAACTTCTGGGGATCAGTTCCTGCCCATTCCTTTTGTCCTATTGCTGGAGCAGAGCCTGGGCCCTGCTCTGAGCCCTCCCTGCACACAGGGACACACAGGGACACGCAAAGACACACAGGGACACACAGGAACACACAGGGCTGAGGTCTGGCCTTGGTAAAACCTGACAAGGAGAAAAAAAACCCAAAATAGAGGGGAAGTGCAGCATTTCTCTCTCTGCAGGGAGATGGATGGAAACTCTGCTCTCCTGGAGCTCAGCACAGCAGCTGCTGCTGGATTCTGGCCCGGTTTGGATGCACTTGGCTCACCTGGTGCCTCGTCACTCTGCAGCTCCTGGTGCCAAGTGCTTTGCTGAGGTCTGGTTCAGAGTGTGGCTGCACAAAGGTCCTGTAGGTGTGTGCCAGATCCTGTCCCTGTGCTGTGCTCCAGTGTGGGGCACGTGCAGTGCTGTTATCCCAGGGAAAGTGAGGGAAAACTGCTTCCCTCTCATCTCCTCTCACAGCTGCAGCTGGATGAACAGGCTAGAGGGAACCCCAAAGAGAGAGAGAGGGTGTGAGGTGAGGGAGGTAAAAAAGCTAAGAGGGGTAAGAGAGAGGTAGAAGAGGTAGAAGAGCAAGAGCAAGAGGTAGAAGAGAGTAGGGGGAAAAGAGAGCGAGGGCAAGAGAGCGAGGACCTTGTTACAATCCATTCTATCTCCTTTTGTGTTGAATATTCTAATTTACAGTGACCAACCGGCACGAGATACAAAACCTACAAAATTTGCATGCAGCCTATGAGAACTGCTATATTACCATGTCATTTTATATTCTAAACTCTATAAACTACTTTCTTACCTGTTTTCTCCCTGGTACCTTGGCAGGGTGGAGAGGGGCTACATTCCTGACTCCTTTTGTTTTCTGTCCTTCAACCCATCTCCAGCTCATCCCCGTCTTCCTGCCTGCCATGATCACATCTCAGAGCTGCCCTTCATTTCTATTTCACTCACAGGTTTTACATCTCCAGTATTTCTCACCAGACAATCATATCCACAAGCCCTTCCTGTCCCATCTTTCCCAGCACTGGTTCTCCCTGAGTACAGGGGAGACCTCAGTGAGTGTCTAAAGGACTGCCCAGAGTGTCACCAGCTCTGTCTGCCTGGGAGACACTGTCACCAACAATGTCCTGCTGGGCACTCCCAGCTTCTGTTCCCTCCCGTGTCCCCCCTTGGATGATTCTGCCAGGGAACCTCCAGCCGTGCAGCTGCTCCCCTCCCCTAGGCTCTCTGCTGTCACCTTCATGCATAAAACATCTCCCTGAGCCCGGATCCCCACTCCTGGTGGCCCTGTCAAAGGGAGCTGCCGGGGGACATAAAAATCCCGGTGTAAATCTCTGGCCTCTCACCCCTGCTGCCTTCCCTGGGCCTCCAGAGAGCAGCTCTGCTGCTGTGCCTGCCCTGCCGGGGGATGACATTTGGCTGAGGCTAAATAGCTCTGCCAGGCTTCATCAGCCTCCCCTGCCCTGTCCCCGGGGAGCTGTGACACTCCAGGGTGCCCAATGGGGAACCCCTGCCTGTGCCTGTTCCCTCCTCCTGTGCCTGTCCTTTCTCCTGTGCCTGTCCCATGTCCTGTGCCTGGTCCCCTCTCCTGTGCCTGTCCCATGTCCTGTGCCTGGTCCCTTCTCCTGTGTCTGGTCCCCTGTCCCGTGCCTGTCCCGTCTGTGCCTGTCCCTTGTGCCTGGTCCCTTCTGTGCCTGTCCCTTCTCCTGTGCCTGGTCCCTTCTCCTCTGTCTGTCCCCTATCCTGTGCTTGGTCCCTTCTCCTGTGCCTGGTCCTTTCTCCTGTTCCTATCCCTTCTCCTGTGCCTGTCACTTGTCCTGTGCCTGTCCCTTCTCCTGTGCCTGGTCCTTCTCCTGTGTTTGAGGGGCTGGGAAGCTGCAGGGGCTGGAGCTGGTGAGCAGCCCAGGGGGGTGAAGTCCTCTCTGAGTGTCCCTGTTGGTTTGGCAGTCCCTGTGCCAGCCCTCCAGGCCCACGGTGACCTTGGGGACATGTGGCAGGTTTGCAGCCAAGGTGCTCCTTGTGATGGAGATGCTGAGCTGGGCTTTGGGCTGGATCCTCTGTGCCTCACAGGAGTGCTGCCAGGTCAGGGCTGGGATGCAGCCAGCCCAGTTACTGACAATTTTACCCTTTACCGAGGAGCTGCTGGTTTTAGTCCTTCCCAGCCACAAGCTTTGCTCAGCAGCTTCTCTGCTCATGAGACACCTTGCAGGAGCAGCTCATCAAGATGATGTATACACGGGATAAAAACCCCAAACACCTCCTTTCTGAGAGCAGATCTGCAGTGCTGGTGTTCCTGAGGCCTCTGGAGGGATCAGCACTTAGAGCTGTCCCCAGGGAGAACTCCTCGGTGCTAATTGCAGTTTCCTGTGTCAGCTTCTCCCAGTGGGAGCTGGAGGGGCAGAGGAGCGATTGCAAATCACCTCCCCCGGCCCCCAAGGTCATCTCTGTGCCTGCTGGTTTAAGTGTGGGAATGTATTTAGTAATTATCCCACTCATTAATTGACTGCTTGTGCTGGGACAGGCAGCTGGTAACTCAGTGGCTGAATTTCTGGGAGTGCTGTCAATGTTCCCTGCAGGCATCAGGAGCCTTTCCAATGGCAGAGGTTGGAGCTGTGGGGGCAGAGTTGGGGCTGAGCTGAGGCTTTTCCCACCCTGGGTTTGTTTGCTGCCAGCAGGATCACTGAGAGCTGACACCCCTGCTCAGCCTGGAGGGGAGAAGGCTCCAGGGAGATCTTGGAGCACTTTGATGGAGCCTAAAGAGGCTCTGTGAGAGGACTTTGGACAAGGATCAGTGCTGCTGTGCTCCCTGACCTGCTGACTCCTCTCCAGAGCTGCAGAACCTGCTCAGTCTTGGGCTCAGCCCACCCTGGGCATAGCTCTGCCCACCTCCCCTCCCCACTTTGCTTCACTCTGCTCTTTCCCTGGCTGATGGGAAAGGTTTTCTCTGTGTTTTCTCAGCAGCAGCTTTGCCTTAACTCTGGAGAGAACAGAAAAATATCCCAGCTTTTCCCACCAGCTCTATACACACCTCCATCACTCAGCTGATGCCTGCAGAGGGGCTGGAGATCTTTACACCTCCAGAAGTGCAAAGCTGTGCCTGCCTCAAGCCCAAATTGCCCTGTGTTGCTATTTCAGACACACAAAGGAGGAGGCAGGCAGCAGAAGGTCAGGCAGGAAAAGCTCTATTTTAATTTTCTGACTCCATCTTATACAACTTTGATCAGAAGGCAAAAGATTGGCTACACAGGTTGCCAACAACACCTCGTTGGTGAACATCACCATCAACCATGAGGAGAAACATGTAGTAACATCCATGGACGGCAGGGAGAGGGAACTCTGCAGAGCTGAGATATTCTAGAAACACGTGGGTTTATTGCAAGGGTTGTGGGTAAAAAGGGCTTTGCCTTCAGCCACCAGCCTGGGCTGGAGGGAACCCCAAAGAGAGAGGGAGAGATGGGGTAGATCTAAGGGGTAGAAGCGGGATAAGAGTGGGGGGAAGAGAGCAAGCAAGAGAGTAGGGGAAAAGAGGGGAGAGGCAAGAGAGGTAAAAAGCAAGAGAGAGAGGGGAAGAGAGGGGCAAAGCAAGAAGAGCATGAGGACCTTGTTACAATCCATTCTATCTCTTTTTGTGTTGAATATTCTAATTTACAGTGACCAACCAGCACAAGATACAAAACCTACAAACTTTGCATGCAGCCTATAAGAGCTACTATATAACCATGTCATTTTATATTCTAAACTCTATAAGCTACTTTCTTACCTGTTTTCTCCCTGCTACCTTGGCAGGGTGGAGAGGGGCTGCACCCTTGGGGCCTTTTGTTTTCTGTCCTTCAACCCATCTCCAGCTCATCCCCGTCTTCCTGCCTGCCATGATCACATCTCAGAGCTGCCCTTCATTTCTATTTCCCTCACAGGTTTTACATCTCCAGCATTTCTTACCAGACAATCATATCCACAAGTTCTTCCTGTCCCATCTTTCCCAACAACACGTAAACAAAATAGCTGAATTCTAAACATGAGAATCTCCACTGCAGAGATCCAAACAACTCAAAAGCAAGGAAACATTAGGATGACATCCCTGTGGGCATTAACCCCCCTTGTCTTTGGCTTTGCCTTGCAGGTGCTGAAGGGCTGCAAGAAGCTGAACCTGTCGGTGCACTCGGTGGGGCGCATCCCCGGGGGTTACGTCACCAACCACATCTACACCTGGGTGGACCCCCAGGGCCGCAGCGTGTCCCCCCCCACGGGGCTGCCCCACCACCAGAACAGCTCCCTGCGCAGGGACAGCGAGAAGAGGAGCCACCTCCAGCTCCTGCAGGAGGGGGATGAGAAGAAGGTGAGCAAAGAGTGGGGCAGGCACTGCCCTGGGGGGGGGTCTCTTCACTCTGTGTTCCCCCTGTGTGATTCTCCTTTGGCATCCTGGTTTTCTCACTTGGGGTGTAGCTTTTCCCCCTGTCTGCCCCCAGAGGATGGGATGGGTTGGTTTTGTTCCTGTTGGACACACAGGGAGGAGCTGGGCTGGAGGGGGGAGGGATTGTCCAGTCTGGTCTGGCAGGGAAGGTCCTGCCAGGAGCAGCCACCAAAGTGGAGGGGTTTTAAGGCTTTTCCCAACAGGAGGTTGTTTGGCTGGACATTGAGGAACTGACATCCGTGTCCAGCCTGGAGACAGGAAAGCTCCAGGGAGAGCTCAGAGCCCCTTCCAGGGCCTAAAGGGGCTCCAGGAGAGCTGGAGAGAGACTGGGGATGGAGGGACAGGACACAGGGAATGGCTTCCCACTGCCAGAGGGCAGGGCTGGATGGGATTTTGGGCAGGAATTGTTCCCTGGCAGGGTGGGCAGGCCCTGGCACAGGGTGCCCAGAGCAGCTGTGGCTGCCCCTGGATCCCTGGCAGTGCCCAAGGCCAGGCTGGACATTGGGGCTTGGAGCAGCCTGGGACAGTGGGAGGTGTCCCTGCCCATGGCTGGGGTGGGGCTGGATGAGCTTTCAGGTCTCTCCTAATGTGTGTCACCTGTGGATTAGGGCTGGCTCTCAGAGTGCATTCCTGCCCTTCCTCCTGCAGTTCAGATCTTCCCTCAGGTGTTCCTGTGAGGCTTTCTTGGGTCTCTTGGCAGTTCTATCTTAGTAAAAACAATAACCTCCTCCCAGTTCTTCTCTTCTACAAATCCTCTGAAATAACCCAGATTATTTTCCTTTTCCATCTGGGGAGAGGCAGCCTGAGCCAGGAGTGCAAACCCTGGTGAAGGAGAAAGGAGCAGGGAAGGGAATGGCTCCTGTAGTGACACCAGGGGAGTGTGGCCAGTGCTGGGCCTGGATCCTGGGCCTCTGAGAGAAGGAAACCATCAGCCCATGGAATTTGCAGCCCATGGAATTTGCAGCCCTGTTCTCTCACTGTGAGCTGCCCTCCTTTACGCAACCCTTGGTGTAAGGGAAGCCAGCACGGGCTGTTGGAGCTGCAATATCTGATCTCAGGGATTTGGTGTCTCCTCTCCCTCACCCTTCCCTGGCCAGGCAGAGGTGTCACTGCAGAGTCACAGTGCTCAGTGCCCCTGGAGTGAGGCACAGCTGAAGGGACAGATGGACAGGGAACCTCATCCTATAAAAGCAGGATGTGGTGTTTCCTCATTGCCACCCACAGGATATCAAATACTGTCCTAGGAGTCAGCACTGCCTTCCCAAAGAGACAGAATTCCTTGGAGCTTTGGCTGTTTCCATCCTTTTATCCTGATATTGCCCCTCTCTGTGCCCAAAATGTCCTCAGCTCCTGGAAATGCTGTGGAAGGGTCTGTGAGCTTCCCATCTCAGCCAGAGGGAGAGAAAAATCTAATATAGGATGAGGCAGTTTGCTGATGAAATATTCATGTGGGCCACAAGGGAGAAGGGCCTATTATTTTTATTTTAAGGAGAGGAGAAAAGCAGGCTGTGCTGGCTGCTGTCCCCCACCCCCTGCCACCCAGTGTCACCTTGAGAGAGCAGCAGCAGCTCTGGGCACATCATTCCTTCAGTCCTGGCTGTGTGTGGACAGGAAGTGCTCAGAGACCTGGAGCTGTGTGTCCCTTGCCTTTGCCTCAGCCTCGTGTGGTCCTGGCCACTTGCAGAGCCCTGGGAAAGCTGTGCCAGCCCTGGGTGTGCTCCTGATGTTCCTAAATCTGACCTTGTGTCCTTCCCTTCCTTGGTGCTGCTCCACACACACAGTCAGGCAGCCCTTTGGCTTCTCCTGAGAATCCCAGACTGGTTTGGGTTGGAAAGGACCTCAAAGCTCATCCAGTTCCACACCCTGCCATGGGCAGGGACACCTCCCACTGTCCCAGGCTGCTCCAAGCCCCAATGTCCAGCCTGGCCTTGGACACTGCCAGGGATCCAGGGGCAGCCACAGCTGCTCTGGGCACCCTGTGCCAGGGCCTGCCCACCCTGCCAGGGAACAATTCCTGCCCAATCTCCCATCCAGTCCTGCCCGAAGCCATTCCCTGTGTCCTGTCACTCCAGGCCCTTGTTGAATTGTCACTCTCCATCTTTCCTGTCAGCTCCTTCAGGCCACCCTGAGCTCACCCCAAAGCTTCTCCTCTCCAGGTGAACACTCCCAGCTCTCCCAGCCTTTCCTCCCAGCAGAGCTGCTCCATCCCTCTGATCCCCTTGGGGCCTCCTCTGGGTCTCCCCAGCAGAGGGTCACACTCTGATCTCAGGGCAGGGGGCTGCAGACCCCTCTGTTATCCTGGGAAGAATTCTTGGGAACTGCAGGAAATTGAAGCTCTCAGTGATGGAGATGGGATGGAGTGGGAGTGCTCAGCCTTCTCCTGGCCCCACTCCTTGGTGACAGGCCAGCAGGACATTGGTCACTGCTTTAAGTGCACAAGGTCTGGAATGCACTTTGCAGCAGCCTCCACTCCTGATTTCCCGTCTATGAGAGCAGAAAAAAAAGAAAATTACTGGCTGCTACTGCTCTGAAATGCTCCAGACACCTCCACATCCAGAGGTGCCTTGCTGTGCCAGCTGCTGGTGGAAGCAATTTCCCCCAATCCAAGGCTGATCCAGCAGAGCCTGCCCTGCCTGGTGCTGGACAGGGGTTATTTGGTGTGACATTTTCTGCACACAGGCTGCAGGGCATGGAGGAGCTGTGGCCTGAATTACTGAGCACTGTGGAAGGGTGAAAACGGGTCCCAGAACAGGAAAACAACCTGCCTCCAGTTTTCTCCCTTTATATTTGTATGTGTAGATCTATAGGTAGTTACAGATCTATAATTAACTGCTGAAAGTGGTGTAATTCTGTTCACAAAAATGCAAATAAATGCATCACATCCCTGGTTCATTCAGCTCAGTCAACTAGAACTGACAGGAACCGAGACCTGTTTGATTTGTGGGTGGTTTTACAATCTGAGGGGAGAATTAGTTGGTTATTTTTTAATTTTTTTTATTCCCACTCTCTCCTATTTCTAATCGATCTGAATGCCCTGGAATGGCTGTGCCAAAGCTGTGAGACAGGCAGGGCTTGGGGAAGCACAGCAGAGCAGCTCCAGCCCTGCAGCAGGAGGAACACAGCGAGCAAATCCACTGCCCCAGCTCTGGAGTCAAAGGGATATTCCCAGCTTTCCCAAGGGGAAATTCAAGGCTGCTGGAGGCACCTGGAATTCTTCAGGCAATGGGAATATCCTTGTCTGGCTGCCTGTTCCTCCAGCAGTGCCTGAAAGGATGGGTTTGTCACCAAGTTTAGTGAGTTTTTTATCCTGAGGCAGAAGGATTTGTTATCCAAAGGCTGGAAATGGAAACCACCACTGTGAGGTGTGTGATGGTGTAACTGATCCATGCAGGGATCCGTGGGATCATCCCAGTGGGATGAGGTGTGGGACAGGGTGGTTGGGCTGTGTCTGACCTTGTGGCTTTGGGCAGTGTGGGAAACGTTCCCAGCCTGTGCCTTTGGGCCACGTTTTCCTCTGGGCACTGGGATTCCTTCACTTTCCTCTGGGCACTGGGACTCCTTCACTTCCAGCTGTGGAGGAATCCCCCCTGAAGGGCTTTGGGGATTGGGATTTGTCAGCTGGCTTGGCTTTCCCCATCCTCTTCCAGGCAGAATCCAGCCTGCCCTGAGCTCAGAGGCTGTTCTGGGTGAGCAGAGGGGTGCTCACATCTGGGCCAGGTTTTCCCTGTGGACCTGACCTACCATGGAGAAAGGGAGGTGAGGATTGAGGGAATGATGGGCTGAAGGAGCTGCTGGCAGCTTCAGCCTGTGACTGTTCAAGGTGTTGCACAGATCCCTGTTCTCCATGGCTGTGCTGTGTGTGGCTGGTGCTGTATTTCCCAATTTTAGCATTTTCCTGTTGTTGTAATTGAGCAGGTGGAGTCACCAGTGGTCAGGAAGTGTGAAAGGAAGGGTTTGCAATAGTGCAAAGCTCTGGGAATGCTCTAGTGAAATCCTCTAGTGAAATGCTGCTGGAGCCAGGCCAGACAGAACTCCAGGTGACAGTCCCCAGCCCCACCCCAGGATGTCACTGCCTGCTGCAAAGCTGGGACCTGCTTCCCCTGCTCACCTCCTGCCTCAGAGCACTCGGATTTTTATTGTCTGTCCAAGCTCAGACTCCCCTGGATTTGTCACAGCAGCAGCAAGAGCCATTTGTGCCGTGAATTGTCATTGATGGACTTCTGGGACTGACAGCTTATTTCATTAAAAGCACTTTGGGAACCCTCAGACAGCGAGAACTGGGAGGTGCTGCTGAGCTGGGAGGAAGATGAAGTGTGCAAAGCACTCTGGCAGTGCTGGGCTGCGAGTTCTCTGAGAAGCACCATTCCATCAGCTGAATTGGTGCCTTAATGTGCTTATTGCCAGGGGAGCTGCTTATTCCTGCAAGCTTTTGGTGCAGCACGAGAAAAGAAAACATAATAAAGAGAGTGTGAACATCTCCTCGGCTCCAGGCGGTTCTGGAGCCCAAAAGTAGCAGTAATTATTATTAAAAAGAAATAAAAATATCTGTGCTAATATTGCGTGGCTGGAATGTTTGAGGCACTGCTGGTGACTAGTTGAGCATGAAGGATAAGAGATGCAAGAGAGGGAAAGGAAGGATTTCTTGCTATTAGTCTGTAATGACATTTGCAGTGGGAATGATCCAGCTCCCCACGTCTCTCACTGTTTGCTCGCTCTGACCTTGCTGGGGTTTGGTTTTGTTTACAGCTTTAGGGATATCCAGGCTCGTGGAGGGGCTGGTTTAGTTCCCAGTGGGACTGGAATGTGGGAATGTGGAATGTGGAATGTACACCAGAGTCCTGGGGATTAAAGGCATGGGGTGATTTGGGTTGGAAAGGACCTTTAAATCCCATCTAATCCCACCCCCTGCAGTGAGTTAGGGGCATCTTCAGCTGCATCAGCCTGTCCTGAGCCACATCCAGCCTGGCCTTCAGTGCTTCCAGCAGTCATCCTTCTGCCTGGGGCATTTGCAGCTCTGTCCCAGCTGACTGACCCAAAATGCCCTTTGTGTCCCACCCTGGGGGCAGCAGTCCCACCTCTTGGTTATTTTAGGTGCTTTAGGCAGAAAAAGCAGCTGGTGTGTGAGCCAAGCCCTGCCCCATGGGCAGCCAGCAGCTGGACTGAAGTTTGGTGTAGCCCTGGTTTTGTGCCTGAGGTGATTTGATTTTCTGAAATTCCTTTCCCAACGAATTTTCTGTAAACAAGAAACAGCAAATTTGTTTACATTTTTTTCCCTTGGAGGGACTTCTTCTTGATGTCCCTCTGGTCTGACCAGTGTGATTGAAAAATTTTGTCTTTGTTTTACCAATCAAATTGGTCTGTGTAAAACAGTATATAAAAGAAGCACCTGTCACCCTGATTTTTCAGCCTTCTGGTGTTTTCATTCTTGGGCTGGAGTTTTCTCACCAATTGTAACAAAAACAAAGAGTGATGTTTGGTAAATAACACATTCCTTCCCAAGGGGAAGGACAAACTGATGGACTTCTAAGTTGATCACTGAGGTTAGAGAGGTGTTGCTCTCATCCCCCAATCCCTGATCAAATTCCAAACCCTATTTAAACCCCAAACCAAAATAAACTCTCTCTCTCTTTCTCATCCCACAACCTGACAGGTCAGTGTGGTTCTGTCTTGTCCTCTAGTGACACATCCCAAAAATAAAAAAGTCATTTTCAACCTTCTGAAGTCAAAATCTTTGTGGGATTTGTGAGTTAGTTTGGGATGGGCAGAGGACTTGGTTTGGTCACTGTCCCCGTGCTCTGGTGTCACCTCTCAGCCCTGGGAGCTGCTGCCTGTCCCAAATCCTGGCATGACCTTGGGGAGCTGCCCTGGGCAGGGGGTGACCTTGGGACAGCTCTGATGGCTCTGGCCACCCCTCCAGCCACTCCCAGGAGTCAGTCAGTGGCTGTGAGGCAGCTCTGCCTCCCACACTGGCTGTGTGCAGCATGTCTAGACACAAACTGTGGGGTTTCCTCGGGAAGCAGGAGGAGGATGAGCCCCACGAGCCTCCCGAGGCATTATTTGTGTTGTGTGGCAGCAGTAATGGCCTGGAAATAGCTGCCAGCGTGGCTGGAAACCTCCTCAGCCACACAGCTGCGTGCTGGGACAGGCTAATTCCTGCCTGAAAGGCCTTTTTTCTGAAGGCAGAATTGAATCTGTCAACAGGTAATTCCATAAAGGCAGGCGGGAGAAGCGCGGTGCAGGAATCAGCTCGGGGCGAGCGCCTGGCTGGTGGTGGTGTTTTATTTCCCTTCATTTCCTGCTACGGGAGATGGCAGATGTTTCATCCTTGAAATAGAAATTAAAACTGTGACCTTGGACTCCCAAATGTTTGTGTGTGATGCACGCAGGAGTTCCCTGGGGCTGGGGATGGCACAGGGAAGGAGGTGGGGACAGTGATGTGGGAATGTCATGGTGACCTGGCCTGGATGTCACTGTGCCTCCAGGACCTCCAGGAGAGCTGGAGAGGGACTGGGGACAAGGGCATGGAGGGACAGGACACAGGGAACAGCTTTAAGCTGAAGGATGATAGAATTAGATGGGATATTGGGAAGAAATCCTTCCCTGGGAGGGTGTTGAGGCCCTGGCACAGGGTGCCCAGAGCAGCTGTGGCTGCCCCTGGATCCCTGGCAGTGCCCAAGGCCAGGCTGGACATTGGGGCTTGGAGCAGCCTGGGACAGTGGGAGGTGTCCTTGCCCATTGAGGGGTAAGACTGGCTAAGTTTTAAGGTCCTTTCCAACCCAAACCATTCTATACTGTGTGATGTCCTCAGTTTCCCCCCCAGAACAGCTGCCCTTGTTTGCTGCCTGGTTTAGGATGGATTTAGGAGCTCAGAGTGATCCCAGCTCTCCCTGAGGGGTGTTACAGCTTCTCACCCTGAGGGAGCTCCAGCCAGGGGGAAGAGTAGAAGCATAAAGTGGAAATGGAACCAAAATGCCATTTGGGCCAAGCCCTGGCACTGGAGTGTTAATCACAGATGTGCCAGCCTGAGTGGAAGAGCAGAAGGGCTTGGCCCAGGGAATGCTGTGGTGAGGTTGTGTTCCCAGAGGGGCCCTGGATCACCACTGGGAACTGCTGGGACCTGCTGAG
This sequence comes from Zosterops lateralis, assembly GCF_965231275.1. NCBI lineage: Eukaryota > Metazoa > Chordata > Aves > Passeriformes > Zosteropidae > Zosterops > Zosterops lateralis. The sequence goes on along the minus strand of NC_139780.1, from coordinate 2,399,685 downwards.
AATTGCTGGGAACTGCTGGGAACTTCAGCCTGGTCACAGGTTTAATTCTCTCTTGGACACAGCTGGGCTTGTGCTTCAGTGTCACCCCAGAGCCGTGTGTGGGGTGTGGGGCCAGGCTGGCAGGAGTGTGACAATGCTGTGCCAGGGACAGCCAGCAGGGCAGGGCTACCCCTCCTGTCACCACCCCTGTGGTGTGGCCATCATGGAGACAGAGACCCTTGGGAAGGAGAGTGTAAATATGTCCCCTGTGATCTCTAAGCCCTTGGCTCAGCTTTTGCTTCATCCTGGCAATCAGCTTATCCCTCCATTGCTCCTGTGGTGCCTCAGGATTTCAGCTTTGGGGTTTTTTTTCATATATTTGTATGTATATTTGTATTTGTATATCTGTAACCCTGCAGTTTTTTAGTGCAGAACTCCAAACCCCACACACACTGTGAGCTGCTGCTTCCCCATTTTGGGCAGACACAACAATTCCTCTCCAGGCCTGGGGATCAAGGACCCCTCACTGCCTCAGGCCCCAGAGATGGAAACAAAAGTGAGTTGAGGGGAGCAAACTGGGATAAATGACTTCATTTCCTGAAGTTGGAATTGGGCGACGAACCCCTCAATATGCAAATAGACCAAATTGATAAAAGTGTGAAAACTTATGACCTGTCATGAATTTTGGGTGCAGCCCCTGGGGAGCTTCATCTTCCCAAAATGTACCTGAACTCCTTCCATAAATACACCTGCTTTTTATTCCCTTAATTCTGTCTGTCCTCTGTTTTTAGGTAGCCCTAAAAAGGCATCACTTTCCCTCCCCAGGCTGACCCCACTGAGCCCCTTCCTGCCAGCATTCCCAAAATTCCTCTTCCTCAGCCATTCCCAAACCCTGCAGTGTGTCCATGAGCTGGATGTTCCCTGGGCTGTTCCCAGCAGTTCCTGCTGCAGGCTTCATTCAGGCAGCCCAGAGCTATTAGCTGATTAAGAGATGCAATTAAACCCTCAGCAACCCAACTCACTGGGCTGCCAGCAGCTGTGGATTTTCCAGGAGAGCTGAGGTTTCCCACACACACAGCTCAGCTTTGCTGGGTTTTGTGGCTCCAGGATTTTTGCATCTGTGGTTTTTCCTTCCTCTGGAAGTGCAGGTTTGCCCAGAGCAGCTCAAGTGGCAGCAGAGGGACAAGGGGGTATCTCTTACTCCCTCCCAGGTGGGGGGAGCAGCTTCTCAGCTTACCAGGATGGTGATAAAGGGAATGGAAATGTCTGCAGGCAGAGCTGCCCCTCCTGGTGCCAACCCCAGCACGTGTAAACATCATTCGGGGACTTGGAGAGGGAATTTTGTCATTCCCAGTCCAGGACTTGGAGCAGGAATTTTGTCATTCCCAGTCCAGGACTTGGAGCAGGAATTTTGTCATTCCCAGTCTATCCTGTCCTGATCTGTGATTCCAGGCATTTTGCTGCATTTCTCCTATTCGTATTTTTTCCCAAACTGGGGGATTTTTTGAGAGGCACAGCCACAGTGGGGTGAAAAACTTACAGCAAGGAAATCCTAAATGCCATCAGACAGATTGGGAGATAACAGCACTTCAGAAAAGCGGAATATTTTCCTAATTTTCAAAAAACACTCTGTGGTGCAGAGCAAGGTTTCCCTGTGAAGAGAAAAACCAAACTGCCCTTGGATGTGACAGCAGCAGCTCCTTTGGGTGGGTTCAGTGCCCAGCTCGTCTCTCCAGCCTGAAGCATGAAGGTCTCTGTAATCCCTTTATAATCCTTCAATGCTAAAATTGTTTCCAGCACTTTCTCTGCTCCTTTAAAGCCAGGCAAGGAAAGCCAGGGAACAGCAGGATTTTCAGAGGAGGATGCTGGTACAGGTAGTTGATGTTTTACAGTTTTCATTCCAGCTTTGCATCCATTTCTCTAAATCCAAAATTTGGAGCCTTCGGTGGATTTGTGTCCTGCTGCTGATTTCTGTGTTTCTGTCACCAAGATAGAAAATGGGTTTTCAATACCAGCCACTCTAAGGCTGGCCTGAATTCCCTCTGTGACGCTGTGTCCTCTAGAAGGATGGATTAATTACTGACTTGAAGCTGGGAATTATTTTTCCATCCAGGTAAATGTGCAAGATTTTGGTTTGACTGCAGTGAAGGGGTTTAAATATAAAAGCCCTTCACAAACAGCATGTTTCTGGTTGTTTCTACCAGTGTGAAACACACATTTTGGGCTTTTCTCATTTGTTTTTATTCCTGCTGTCTGCTTTTTCTCCAGAAGTGACTCAAAACTTGGGAGCAAAGCAGAAAAATAACGCTGGAGTTATTCATTTAGAAAGTGTCACGCAGCGAGGGAACAAAGGCCATTTTAAATGGAGAGTCCTCGAGGGAGCTGAGCACAGCATTGCTCATGCACTCCAAACTCCCCCTGAACATCCAAATGTTGTCAGGCCCTGGGAGGGGGAGGAGGAGGAGGAGAGGGTGGATGAAGGCAGATGGGTTTGCAAATCAGCCTTTGATGGGGAGAACACCTGTCCAGGTGCTGCTGCTTGGCAGGTTGTGGGTGTCGTGGTTTGAAAGCAAAATGAGTGAGAGGCTCCCAGTCAGAAATATAATTTAATAAGAAGAAAGGGAAAAAAGGTAAAAATAAAATAAAATCAATGCAATAATACAAAAGAGCACTGACAGAGTCAGAACACACCCTGAGCAGGGTGGGGGGAGCAGTCCAGGTGAGGGGCTCTTCCTGAAGCAGTGATCCCACAGAAAGGTCTGGGAGCTCTGCTCCTCTGGGAATCCAGTGGCTCAGGGCTGCTTGTCCTGTCCCAAATCCCAGATTCTCTCCAGGTGGGAATGCTTGGCTCCTCCCCCTGGGCATTGGGAGCATCTCCCAATGGGATGAGGAGTCGTGCAGTGGCTCCTTGATGGCCCATTAAACAGAGAGAGCTCCTGGAGGGAGTTCCCTGTGAGTCCTGGGCAAGGCATTGATGGGCCATGAGCAGAAGAGCCCAAAGGAGGGGCCTGGGAAAACACTGCCCCACCTGGTTCCAACAGCTCATGGGGATGGGGATGGAATAAATACTGTGTGTACATCCTACACCGCAACCCAGGACTGTGGGAAATAGGAAGTGTCTCCTGCAATGTGGGCTGGCTCTGTGGGAGGTTTGTCCTGGCATTGTTCATTGGAGATAATCAGGGACGGGGCTGGGAGGAGGAGCCCCCGTGGGGTTTGTGCTGTGGGGTTTGTGCTGGGGTGACCCTGCACAGGGCAGGGCAGAGGGCTGGAGCTGGGCTCATTCCCAGCCTGGCTGGAGAGGGAATCGTGGCTCTGTTTTCACAGGGCAGGAATGCCAGAGGGGGGATTTACAGCCAGTTCTGCTCGTGGGGTTTTGGGGGTTGCTCTCAGCTCGGTCTCTACCTCAGGGATGCACCTGTAAAAGGAGAGAGTGGAAAACTGCTGTGGATGTGCCGATTTGTGGCTGAAAATCTACCCACATGTGCTGCCCCTCATGTAGCTGAACCTCTGAGCCTGCAGAGCTTTTCCTCCTGGTGCTCCAATCCCACAGGAGCTGCTGTCTAGCCCAGGGACATGGCAGGGCTGTGCCTCTGTGCCCTTGTCTGGTTTGGGCAGCACTTGGACACCACATAAATGTCTCCTCCTATTCCTCTGCAGGTGAATCTGGTCCTGAACGAAGGGAAATCCCTGGGCCTCATGATCCGAGGAGGGGCAGAGTATTCCCTGGGCATCTACATCACGGGTGTGGACAAGGGCTCCGAGGCTGAGAGCACTGGCCTGAAGGTGAGAGGGATCCCAGAGAGGGTGGGAGTGACACAGGGATGTGTCCAGGTGGGTTTGGGATGTCTCCAGAGAGGGACACTCCATACCCTCCCTGGGCAGCTGCTCCAGAGCTCTGCCACCCTCAGGGAAAGAATTTCTTCCTCATGTTGATGTGGAACTTGTGTTTTAATCTATGGCCATTGCTCCTCATCCTGTCACTGAAAGGGCTCTGGGACCATCCTCTGACAGCCCTTGGAGCTGTTTATATGGATTGATGGGATCCTTCTCCAGAAAAATCAGCTCCTGCAGTCAGAAAGTTCCTCTCACCTGATGCCTTAAGATTTCAGCCTTTCTGTTTGTCAAATCCCATCCTGCATTAGTGTAGAACTCTAAACTCCACATAAACTGTCAGTTACTGTCTGCATGTTTTGGTCAGACACAACAATCCCTCTGGGCCTGATGTCCAAGGACACCCTACTGCCTCAGGCCCTGAAAAGGTTAAATAAAAGTGTGGAGATGGGGGGGAGCAAACTGGGGGTGAATGACTGTCGCTATAAGACAGGAGAAAAATGACACTCACTCAGTCAGGTCAGGGTAAAGAGAGGGAAGTTTATTTTTCGACCTCGATTTATACAGATTTTGGACAATGACCAAGGATTGGACAAACGAGGTTGACACCTCTCCAACCACACTGGTCAAACTGGAAGTTTATCAATTGTTTCTCCTACAGAGAGGGACGATAAACAAAAAGAGCAGTTTCTGAAACGTCACTTTTGTTTCCATGAAAATCTGTGAGAAACTCCACTACAAAAATGCAAACATCAGAAGGCTGAAAAACATCAGGGTGACAAATGACTTTAATGTTTTGCACTTCCCTTAAATTTTGACAGAAGGACAAACAAAAGGTATTGGAAGCCAGGCAAAACCAAGGAGATTTCTCTGAGGCCCAGAAACTTCTGTCAGCTCCAGAAACAAGGACCAGGATCCTGAGCTGAGGGTCCCAGGGGAGCTCCAGCCCTGCTGGTGCTGCTCCAGGTGCAGGGCAGGATTCCAGCAGAAACCTGGATCTCTGCAGTCAGTCAATAACTAAATATTCATAGCCTTGGCCTTGGCCTTCTTGATGTTTATTCATTCATGAAACTTCTGACAACGAGTTTCTTCGGGCGTGTCTTCAAATCTGCTGCCTGCGAGGAAGTTCTGAGGGTTGGAGGAGTGGGGGGTTAAAGGGCTGCAGAGGAGGGAGGTGAGTCAGCCCTGTTTGCTCTCAGCTTCTGTCCTTCCTCCCTCCTTGGTGACGTTCCCAGCAGTGCCCAGCACAAACTGAGCTCCTGATGCTGTTCCTGCCTCTGCTAGCCCTCATTTTCTTCCTTGCTCATTTTTCCTGTGTTTTGTCAGGATTGGGGGTTCTTTTTTTTTTCCCTCCTTGAGCCGTTTTTTTGTTTTCTCTCCTTGACCTTTAGAGCGGGAATAGAGGATTCCAGGGAGCTTGGCTTTGAGCAAACAGCTCAATATTGAGTTCCCGGAATGAGGGCTGGGGTGAAAAGGGCTGCCACGATCCATATTTATCCAGATATGAGAGGAGAGGGAAAGGCAGGCTGTAAATAGGAAGAGCTGGATGATTTCACATCAGCAGTGGCTGTCACAGAACAAAGAGAAATTTAAGCTGAAGATCTACAAAATCATCGTGTCCATTCCTCCAAGGCCAGCACTGCCCCATGTCCCCAAGTGCCACATCCACAGGGATTTTAAACCCCTCCAGAGGTGAGGACACCAACACTGCCCTGAGTAGCCTGTGCTGGACAACATTTTCCTTATTTTCCCAATATCCAACCCAACCCTCCCCTGGCCCAGCCTGAGGCCGTTCCCTCTCCTCCTGTCCCTGTTCCCTGGGAGCAGAGCCCGACCCCCCTGGCTGTCCCCTCCTGGCAGGGACTTGTGCAGAGCCACAAGGTCCCCCCTGAGCCTCCTTTTCTCCAGGCTCAGCCCCTTCCCAGCTCCCTCAGCCCCTCCTGGGGCTCCAGACCCTTCCCCAGCTCCCTCAGCCCCTCCTGGGGCTCCAGACCCTTCCCCAGCTCTAACTTGGTGTCCTCTGCAAACTCCCTGGGGGTGCCCTCAAGCCCCTCATCCCTTTCCCCCTGGAAAGCTGCATTGAGCTTTGAGGTCTGGATATAGAGAAATGTCCTGGAGAAGATGAAGTCAAAGCCTTGTGGCTCCCTCAGAGCTTGGGAATGAACTGCAAAGGGAGAAAGTCACTTAGGGGGTTTGTGGTTGTGGTACCTGAGATGAAACATTTCTCCTGGTCCTTCCAGTGGTGTCACCTTGGTGGGGACAGAAATCTCCTCTCCTGGGAGGGCACCAAAGACCTGCCCCCATCAGTGCCACAACCACTGCCCTCCCCAGAGAGCCCCTTCCCTCCCTGGGCTCTCACCTCCGCCCGTGTCTGGGCTGCTGCTGCTCTTTGTGCAGTGTTCGGGGAAAGGACCCATTTTCATCCCCCTCATCCCCTGTCCTGCTCCCAGCTCTGTCCTGGATCCTCCCCTCAGGCTCTGTTGGATCATCTGCCCTGCCCTGTTTCCCTCCTGGAGGAGCTGAGCACTTCCTCGTTCACTGCAAATCCTAATTTGGTCAATTCCTGATTAATCCATACATTTTCCTCCCCCATATCTTTAATTCCTTAAGGGCTTTTGGTAATTATTTGTGCTGGAGAGAGGCTCCATCTACACTCCAAGTGTCCTTTAGCCTCTCTGCTGGCACTTTGGTGGCATTAAACAGGACTGGTGCCAGTGCCAACCCATTTGGCATCCCCCTGATCCCTGTAATTCCCAGCTCACTTTGGTGTCATTTAACCTTAACTCATATTTAAAATCTCTTGCCTATTTTTCTGTCTGTGCGATCGATTCCCTCCCAGAGCCAATTCTGATTTTTTAAAGAGACTTCAGGTGCTCAGAACCCTTGTCTGAAGCCCATTAAGTTTCTTTTTGTCTGCACCTCCCCTTCCCCACTGTCTCCAGAAGCAGAAAGAGCCAGGGCTGTCATCAAGGTGTTATTTCCAACCTCTCTTCTTGTCATGGTCTGTCACTTTTTTTTTTTGCTTGTCATGTTCAGCCCCTGCATTTTCAGGCTACATTTTTTTTTTTTTCCCTGGGAAATGAGAATAATCCACATTTTCAGAGGTGTTCAAGCATTCAGCACATCCTGGGTACCCACCCACCATTAGCTGAGCACAACTGAAAAGTAGTTCCTGAAATATCCAGGGCGATAATTTTCCTGTGTTTTTATTATAAGTTTCTTTTTTTTTTTTTTATGTCTTATTATTACTTCTTTTATTCCGTGCCAGTTTGGAGTTGTGGATACAGCAAATCATTTCTCAGGGTCAGCTTTTGTTTTTAGTAGATGGTTCTTTTTGCATCTCTGCAGGGGTTTTTTTGGGTTTTTTTGTTACTTTCCCACTTGTCCTTGACTTTGGGGGGAAAAATATGATTGTTATCTGTGTTAATTAGGAAAAAATCCAGGGCCCCTCTGGTCTCCCTGATGTTCTGATGTTCTGAGAGTGTGCCAGGCTGCTCTTGGTTCACCCTTAAAAGGAGAAATTAAAGATTATTAAACGTGTGTAACTGTCCTGAACAAAAAAAAAAAAAAAAAAAAAAAATCATGAAAATTTAATCCCTGCTATGGTAAACCATTAAAGATTCATAACTGCAATAAAACAGGCTAATCAAATTTGGATTTTTTTATTGTTTTGGTGCTGCAGTGAACTCTGTGCTCCTTGTTTGAGCAGCAGAATCCACTCCTGGGGGCTGCCTGAAAGACCTGGGAGATGATATTTGTGCACCTGAGTGGGTGTTTTCTCTTGGCACTTTGGGCCCTGCCATAACTCCCCTCCCCTGTTGATGTTGATAATCAGCAATTCAGTGACAGTGGATTTAAAGCTGACAGAGCTCCAGGGGAACCTGAGATATTTGTGGAGCCCCATGGCTGGGGACGTGGGGGTTTGTGTCATTTGCCTTCCCCTGGGATCCCTCCCTCTGCACTTCTGGGATGTTTTATGTCACTTCCAACACAAACCATTGAACTTTGTGATGAAGAATGAGGCAAATCTGGACTCAATTATCATAAAGGTCTTTTCCAACCCAAATGATTCCATGGTGCTCTTGTTCCATGTCCTGTTTCCCCTCAGCACCACTCCAAGCATCCTTCCAGCCCCTCTGAGCCTCCTCTGTCCTCAGAGCAGAGGGAAGGGCAAACAGGAGCCCTTCTCTGGCTTCTCATTATTTCCAGCATTATTTTGTGTAGCTCCATCCAGCCCCTCCACATGATCTCCTCTCTAAATTTAAACAGGCCTAATCTCTTCCATCTGTCCTTCCACAGGCACCTTCATCTGATACTGATCATTTTTGTTTCACTTCTCTGGAGCTTTTCTCTCCCTGTGTCTCCTTGCTGGCCGGGCAGAGAAGAAAATCCCTGCTGTGTTTTGGTGGAGCTGAGCTGGTTAAGCAAAGATTGGAAAGGGCAGTTTTAAAAAATGTGATTTGTCAGGAACAGGGTGAATTGTGATATGGAGCAGCCCTGGATGCCCTGGGAGCACAGAGGAAGAGGAGCTGGGGTGAAGGGTGGGACACCAAATATGTCTCAAGCAAGGCCAGGCTCTCAGGGAACCTCCTGGTTACAGCAAAACGAAATCTCCCGCCTGTTGATGTAGGACATGAAAGAAAGATTCCAAATATTTCAGAAGGCAAAAAGCACAGAAAAAAGGCTTTATTGTCTAATCCTCACTACCTTTTATAAGGTGTTCCCATCCAGACTGAACATGGTTGGTGAATAGGAACGACACCTCTCTGATCCCATTGGTTAAACCAGAGAAACAGCAAAACACCACCTGGAGAAAGATTGTTCTGAGAAAGGAGAGTTGTTTGCCAAGATTGTTTTGGGAAGAAACTTTCTTGAGATTTTTTTTCCTTGGGAAAAAGTGATCAGCTGCCAGCAGGCTGAAATCTCTCAGACACAGAAATATCAGCCCCACAGTTGCCCACAAAATGAAATCTCCCAGGAGCAGCTGGGGAGGAAAGAGCAGAGGAGGGATGGAATGCAGCTGTGCCAGATGCTGCAGTCCACAGGGTGCTGGAGGCTGTGGTGGGACCCTCCCTGCTGCATGCAGAGATCTGAGCTTTGGCCCTTCCACAGATGGTTCCTGGCCCCCCAGAGCAGCAGCAGGGCTGGGGCTGGAGGCCTTGATGTTCTTTGGGGTTGGTCTAGTTGATGGAGGAGACTGGGCAGATCAGTCTGAGTTGGGATCCTGAACAGGCCCCTCCAGGCTCCACAGACTGGCTTGAGGGGTTGGTCTCCATCCAACAGCCTTTTCCCTGGTCTCTCCAATTGCTGTGTCCCTAATCTGGAGCTGGATTAGATTAGGCAGCACCTCCCTGCTGGGACAGGAAAGTGTCACTCCCAACAGGAAAGCCCCAAGGGCTTGCCAGGCTGGCTTGGTTTGGAAAAACAGGTGTCTGCCAGGGAAAGCTGGAGCTTCCCTTGGAATGGAGAATGTAAACCCCCTCCCTCTGAGTTATTATAATTTTGCAATTAAGGGGCTTTCAAGTAAACATATGGGAATAGGAATAACAGTTCTTTACTAGGAAGATTAAAAAACACAAATGTGGTAGTACAAAAAAACAAGCAAAAAAATTAACCCAAAAAATCCTAAAAACACTGACAGAGTCAGAACACAACTTGACACCCTGTTGTTCAGGGTGTTGGTGTCAGTCCAGCCCAGCCCTCCTGCAGTGCCAGATGTGGTTCTGCTGGAGCAGAGATGATCCTGTAGAAGGTCCAGTGGTGCTGAGCTGGGTCTGGTCTCCCTCTGGGAATCCAAACAGGCTGTGCTGCTGTTCTCAATGCCAGGTTTGATCCAGGTGGGAATGCTGGGCTCCTCCCCCTGGGTGGAGCATCTCCCCATGGGCTGATGGAATTGTCTCAGCCCTGCAGTGAGCCTGGATGGGCCATGGACAGCAGAGATCCCCTGGGGGGAGGATGGGGCCTGGAAGGGATAAAAAACACTGCCCCAGCTGGTTTAAGTAGAAGATATCCTCCAGAGTGATGAGAGATGGGTCCTGGAAGGGATAAAGAACTTGGCCCCACCTGGCTTTAACAGCAGATCTCCCCCCAGAGTGATGAAGGACAGGTCCTGGAAGAGATGAGAACATGGCCTCACCTGGTTTGAACAGCTGTCCATTAACAGAAGACACCCTGGAGTTATGAGGAATGGGTTATACAGGAGATAAAGAAAACACCTCCCCAGCCAGTTTCAACAGAGCCAATAGAACACACATTTTTGGTTACATCTTGCCACCCAAGACACAGACTCAGTCCATCCTGGTTCCACAGGTGGGAGACCAGATCCTGGAGGTGAATGGGCGGAGCTTCCTGAGCATCCCCCACGACGAGGCCGTGAAGCTGCTCAAGTCCTCCCGCCACCTGATGATGACGGTGAAGGACATCGGGCGCCTGCCCCACGCCCGCACCACGGTGGACGAGACCCGCTGGATCACCAGCTCCCAGCTGGGGGAGACCCTGGTCAGCTCAGCAGGGTACGTGCCTCTGGAGGGCCTGAGGTCCATCCTCACACCTTCACCATTAAGTGTGGGGGGTTTGGCTTCTTTTCTGCTGGAGTTGGGATTGAATGATCGAGAGATGTTGCTTCTTGTTTGGATTCAGGTGTTTATTAATTCTTGTCTGTGTTATAGTTTCACAAGCTGTGAGTTCTGGCTAACAAAGTGAAAAATGGTTCCATCTCTAACTCTCTACAAGGACTTTTAAGGACAAACTGTCCAATTAAGAAATGACACCTAAATTATTTTTACTTTTAACCCAATAACCAAACACCCATGGCCCTCAATGCAAACTTTTCTATCCAATTACAAAACACTACCCACACCCATGAAGAAGAAGGTGAAAAAGGACTCAGCCTACACCCTAAAATCTCCATCTTACTTTATATATCTATTACTATATTCTAAGCTCTTAAATTCCAAGTTTTCCACCCTGTGATATTCCACCCTTCTATTCAAACCCCACACCCACAATCCCAGTGCTGTCACTCAATTTTGGGAGCCTTTTCCAAGGCCTCAGGTCAATGCAGTGTTTTCCTAGGGGTCAGTGCTTGTCAACACAGAAAGTCTGGAATTCTCAGTGCCCAGGGTTTTAACACATGCCTGGGGAGTTTTTTGGGGGGTTCTGTCAGTTCAGAGCCCCTGGAGGTGCTGACAGGCCCCTGGGAGGGTGGGGACCCCCAGCCTGTCCATGGAGCTCCCCATTCTGGGGTCTGGCTCCTGTATCAGGGAAGCCTCTCTGGCCTGTAGGGTTGTAGTGGTTTCAAGTTTGCCTATTTCTGTTTCCTGCGCTAATTTAATGCAGTGGTTTGGGTGCCCACTAGAATTATTTACTCTTTTTCTGCTGTGAGATAGGATTAGGAGAAAAGCAAAGCAGGCTCAAAACTTAAAAGGGTATAAAGACAGGTTTATTAACAAAACTACAAGAGAGAAAAAAATTAATAATTAGAATAAAAGTTTGGAAACACTCCCCTCACCCCCAACAGCTTCTTTACTTTCTTACTGACAATGTATAGAGACAAAACTTGGAACCTTAGGTCAGTTTATCACCTATGAAATAATCTGTCATCACTTTATTTAGAGAGAGAAGTCTCTTTTGGTCTGCCATGGAAACTTCCCCACAAGAAAGAACAGTTCTCTTGTGGCTTTTAATTCTCACAAATAACAGCCACCTGAGAATCTGCTTTTGTGAAGTCCCTCCCATATCCCCCAGCCTTCCCACAGCTGCAATATGGGCCAGGCAGGTCTGGACAACGTCGTGCTGCCCCTTCCGCTTGTCCCCACCAGAATCTTTTGGCTCTGCAGGGAGGAGAGCAGGTGCCAGGTGCTGTGACAAGTGACAAGTGACAGGGGTTCAGTGCTAACTCCTCTTCTCCCTCCTCGCAGGGCAGTGGGTGACCACGCCATGGACGTGGCAGCCAGGGTAAGACATTCCTGATGCCTTGTGGAAATGTCACTGCTTGTTGTGTTTTGTTTTTCATGGGAGGGAGGGACCTGTGCATCCCACAGCTGCTTTGGGATTTTAATGGGCCTTTCTCCTCCCCAGCTGTGTCCTGCAGTGACACAGTGGTGTCCCCTCTCCTGTGCCACTTCCAGGCACATCTGGTGCCCTCCAGCCTTAATGGGCAAGGGCAATGACCACCCATGGACAAGGACCATGGGGACCCCTCCACTCTGCAGAGGTGACCATGATTCCTCCCTCACATGGCTGTCTCTGGGCCCTGCCAGCTGCAGGGACCTGTCCCAGCCCTCTCCAGGCTCAGGGACTGACCCTGTGCTGTGCCTGCAGCTCTGTGCCAGCACCTTCTCCCCACACCTCCTTGCAAAGAATATTGCTTTTTACATGGAAATGAAGCAGGGAGGTTTCACAGGTGGTTCTCACTGATAACAGCTTTGTACTCTTTGCTGGCAAAACATGTTCCCCGGCCTCAGCTCCTCTCTGTGTCTGGCATAGTCGGGGTCTTGTCTGGCTCCATATCCCTGTGCCAGCTCTGCCTGGGAGGAAACACTAAGGACCTCCCCTCAGAAATCCCTCTGAAAGGGAAAAAGCCTTTCATCTGCAGCCAGGCTTGTCTCTCCCTAGGGCTCCTTTGGTTGCCAGTGGCTCTTTCTTCACTGGGCTCTGCTTCAAGCTGGCAGTGGGGGCAAGTGTGCCTTTTCCACAGGATGGGGAGCTGGCCTGTCTCCTGTGGCCCCAGTTCCCCCAGTTCTGCCAGGGAGGAGCACAGCCTGGGATTAAATCACTGCCTGGTTGGAGGATGGGATCTCTGTTTGCTGAAAAGGGATGGGAAACTCAGCTGGTGCTGCATGAACTCAGATAATTGTAGTATCGCATAATATCCTGAGCTGGAAGGGACCCACAGGATCACCCAGCCCAGCCCCTGTTCCTGCACAGACCCCCCAACAATCCCCCCCTGGGCACCCCTGGCAGTGCTGTCCAAAGGCTCCTGGAGCTCTGTGCCCATTCCCTGGGGAGCCTGGGCAGTGCCAGCACCTCTGGGGGAAGAGCCTTTCCCTGCTCTGCAGCCTGAGCCTGCCCTGGCCCAGCTCCAGCCGTGCCCTGGCTCCTGCCCCTGTCACACAGAGCAAAGCTCAGCTCCTCTGATCGTGGCTCTGGAGTTACCCAATCAAGTGGTGACAGGCTGATGAATTCCTGGGGATGCCTTCCAAAATCCTCCTTGCAGTCTATTCCCAGCTCCTCCACAGGCAGTGTCTGGCACACAGGCAGAGAGGGCAGAGCCCAGAGCAGGGGCACTCCTTGGTCCCTGCACAGCCCAGCTGTTCCAGCAGAGCACTACCCTCCTTCCCACTGCCAAGCCCTTGGTGTCCCAAGCCTGTCCCCTGTCCCCTGCAGCCCGTGTTCTACCGGGGGCTGGCAGGCTCCCAGGTGACCCTGAGCACCATGGTGAACCAGACCCGAGTCATGCTGGAGGAGCAGGCACGGCACCTGCTCAACGAACAGGAGAGAGCCACCATGGGCTACTACCTGGACGAGTACAAGGAGGGAAACATCTCCGTGGATGCCCTGGTCATGGCCCTCTTCGAGCTGCTCAACACTCACGCCAAGGTGAGGCCCTCACAGGGCAGGGGCTGCTCCTTGGGGCTGGTGGGCTGAGCAGGGTCACTGTTGTGGTGTGGGCACTGTCACGGTGTGGACACTGTCACGGTGTGGACACTGTCACGGTGTGGGCATTGTCATGGTGTGGGCATTGTCACAGTGTGGACATTGTCACAGAATGGACATTGTCACTGTGTGGACATTGTCACAGAATGGACATTGTCAGTGTGGACACTGTCACAGTGTGGACATTGTCACGGTGTGGACATTGTTATGGTGTGGACATTGTCACCGTGTGGACATTGTCACAGCATGGACACTGTCACAGTGTGGTCCCGTGCCCTCCAAGGTGATCTGCTCAGGGAAGGGGGGAGGGTACAAGAGCCAAATCAACATAATCATGGATATGATGGATAATAATAATAATAGAATAGTGGAACCAGCACAGAATTCAACCCTGGTATGGGTTGGAAGGGACCTCAAAAATCACATTATTCCACTCCCTGCCATGGGCAGGGACACTTCCCACTGTCCCAGGCTGCTCCAAGCCCCAATGTCCAGCCTGGCCTTGGGCACTGCCAGGGATCCAGGGGCAGCCACAGCTGCTCTGGGCACCCTGTGCCAGGCCCATTCTGGGGGATGCAGGCCGGTGTTCAGTGGCAGAGGAGCTTCTGGTAAAGTTTAGGACCAAACCTCCTCTATCACATCCCACTGCCACTGCTGACCATGGTGGGAGGGAGCTCTCCATCTTCCCAGGAATGTGACTGTGCTCCAACCTGTCTGTGCCTGTGTGTGCCCGGCCAGTTCTCGCTGCTCTCCGAGGTGCGGGGGGTGATCTCCCCGCAGGACCTGGACCGCTTCGACAACCTGGTGCTGAAGAGGGAGATCGAGTCCATGAAGGCCCGGCAGCCCGCGGCGCCCAGCACCGACTCCTACTCCATGCTGTCCTACAGCGACACCGTCTCGTCCTCCAGCAGCCACTTCACTGCCACCACCGTCAGCTCGGCACGGGTGGGTCCCTCCTGTCCTGTCACTCCTCCTCCTGGTGATCCTACATCAAACTGCTTTCCCTATAAAGCCATTCCACCCCATCCCTGCCCAGCTTCCACCATGGATTCCCCCAAATCTTTCGTTTTTCTGGGATTTGTAGGGTGATGCCATGAGGTGCTGGGTGTCTCTGTGCCCCTGACACCGAGGTGCTGCTGTCCCCTGTTTGAGGGATGTGTGTCCCTTCATCCCAGTGAGGGACAGAGCTCCCAGAACCCCACTGGAGCTGCATCCAGGCAGAAATCCCAGCCACACTCCACTGCCATGCCATGCCTGCTCTTCAATCACCCCCTAAGATGATTCAATCCCTCCCTAAGGATGGTGCCTGCTCCCCATCCCAGTGGGAGCCACGGTGGCCAGGCAGCTGCATCCCATTCCCAGCCCATTCAGCAGCACTCCCACGTCTCTCTGCCAGGCCCCTGTCGCACGCACTGTCTAATTAAGTTACTGTAATCACCTCAGACTGTGCAGGCACACAGCCCCCAAATTAATTTCCTCGCCATAAAAATGTCTTTCATCATAAATGCATTAGTAACCTTGGAAATTAAACCCTTCATGGGAAAAAAAAAAAAAAAAAAAAAAAAAAAAAAAAAAAAAAAGAGGAACAATGTGCTGGTTCCTCAGCCAGGAAAGCAGCCCATGGTGGTGGGATGGGGCTGTGGAGGGTCCACCCAGCATAGCCTGTGGGGGAGAGGGGAGGGGGCTTTCCTGGGGCTCTGCCTGCCTAAGAGACACCTCAGAGAGTGCCAGAGCATCAGAGCTGTGCTTTTGTCCTGGTAAATCCACAAGTGCCCATGAGAGAGCCACCTGCTCAGGTCAGGAGGGATTTCAGTGAGATCCTTTCTGGATCTGCATAAACAAAACGAGTTTTGCTCTGCTCTCTGAGGAGCTGCTGGGAAAACTTTCCTGAGGTGTGCCAGGATTGTGTGCTGAGTGTGACACCCCTCTCTCACACTGTGCCACGTGCTCCAGGTGTGCCTCCTGCTCCACAACACGTGCCAAACGTGGCTGCCTGGGCTGGTGTGTGAGCAGTGGCCCAGCCCCACCTGGCACATGAGCCCAGAGCTCGGGGAGAGACCCCAGGGTGCTGCTGTGGCACAGGGAAGGGAGTGGCACCACTGCTTTAAAAGTTTTCTTCAAGAGCAGGTGTCCCTCAGTGTCCCTGCAGGGCCTCCCTGGCTGTGTGGCACCTCTTCCCATGGGTGTGAGAGCACACCCTGCTGCTCCAGGCTCTGCCTGATGATGGGAATGCTGCCACTGGAGATGGCTGTGCCCACCCTGGCTGGGGCAGCTGCCAAGCAAAGAGCACCAGCTCATGCTGGATGGGTGCTTGAGAGATGTGGGGCAAGGCTCCTAAACTGTTCCCTCTGCCCTCAGCCCCTGCTGCTGAGTCCTCCTCCTTGGGGCTCACCCCAGCCCTCCCAGCAGCCCTGGCTGTGGATCCTGTGGGGTGGGTTTGGGATGAGGGCAGCGCCGTGCCGGGGTTTGCTCAGCTTTGCTCTGCACCTCCCCTGACGGAACATTTCTGCTTTTGTGCTTGTTTCCCTCTGCTCTCCCTCGGCACATCCCAGGAGCGGCTGCTGTGGCTGATAGACCTGATGGAGGTAGGGCTGCAGTGCCTGGTCAGTGTGTGTGGGCAGGGGAGGGACGGGCTGCCCGGGGGGTGTTGCAGCTGCTGCAGGTGCACGGCCACCTCGTGTCACCCACCCCTGCTGTCCCTCCGTGTCTGTGCACAGGAGAGATCCTGCCCCCAGTCCCTGGTGCTGCAGTGCACACAAGGCTCAGCTTGAACCAGGCCCAGCTAGTACCTGAGTGCCAGGGGCACCTCAGGAATGGGGTTTTGGAGGGACCTGGAGCGTGGCAGAGCCCACAGTGCCCTGCCTGCCCTGCCCTGCCTGCTGTGCTGTGTGCCAGCTGGGTGGGCACCCTGCCTAAACACCAATAGAAAATCTTAGAACACAGCTGGTTTGGGCTGAAGGAACCTTTAAGACCATCTAATTCACCTGCCCTGCAGTGAGCAGGGACATCTTCAACCAGACCAAAGTGCTCAGAGCCCCATCCAGCCTGGCCTTGGATGTTTCCAGGGATCCAGGGGCAGCCACAGCTTCTCTGGGCACCCTGTGCCAGGGCCTGCCCACCCTTGTTGTAAAACACATCTTCCTTCTATCTAATCTAAACTGACCTTTTTTTAATTTAAAACCATTTCCCTCTGTGTTACCACAACAAGCCCTGTTAAAAAATCTCTCCCCATCTTTAGTACAGCCCTCCCCAGATGTGAAATGCCACAACAAAGTCTCTGCAGAGAGATTTACCTTTTGTCCTGGTAAATCCACAACTGCCCACAGGAGAGCCACCTGCTCAGGTCAGGAGGGATTTCAGTGAGATCCTTTCTGGATCTGCATAAACAAAGTGAGTTTTGCTCTGCTCTCCAAGGAGCTTCTGGGAAAACTTTCCTTGTTTCCCAAGAGGGAAAACTTTTCTCTCTTGTCCAGGCTGAGCAGCCCCAGCTCTCTCAGCAGGCTGCTCACATCCCAGCACACACATCCTTAGGACGGGGGAGAATTTTCCTCATGGGCCTTGGGTGTGCAGAACTCCATGGTGCAGTTCAGGGGGTCAGTGCACTCGCACTGTGTGTGAGAAATCCTCCCCCAGGCAGGGGAGGGGGTGGGAGTGGGTGACCAAACACAGTGACACCACCTGGCCCGTGGCTTGGTGAGTGAACTCCCACCAAAACCAAGCTGGGGGATAAATTACTCCATTAAGGAATGCTTGAAAGTTGCCTGGGAATGAGACAATGCTGTGTTTGATGGTGCCAGCTACAGGTACTCAGCCACTGAGTGTCACCAGCACCTCCTGGAAATCCAGAGGAGTCCTGCAGGGCAGAGATCAGCTGCAGACTGCAATAATCAGGTCCAGCATGTCTGACCAGTATTTTGGCATATTTTGGGATTTTCCTGGCATTCCCTTTGTCCCTATCTCCTGGCGAACCCTCAGTGTTGGGATGAAGGGATTGATATCCCTGTGAGTTTTGTTTTTCCTCTCCAGCACCTCCTAGCAAAGCTGCTGCCACTCAGAGGTGCCTTTTCCTCTCAGAGCTGGTTCCAGAGGTGCTGGCTTGCCCCCAGCTCCCTGGGATATCCCAAATGGAGGGTTCCCACGGGCTGGGAATGATCCTCTCAGAGGATGAGGATAAGGACAGAGTGAAACCACTGTGTGGAGGTCATTATACATGCTTAGAGCCCCTAAAACCTGGAGCAGAGGCTTGTGGCTGCTCCATCCCTGTGTCTGCATTCCAGAGGGGGAGATGGAAAGGAGGAGAGGAGGGAAGGCAGGTTTGTTCCCAGGCTGGTGCAGTTGTTCAAAATTGAAACCCTGCAGGACTCAGGCTGAGTAGCTGAGCAAAGCTCTCGTTAGCAGTAACTGCAAATTAGGGGATTGATTTGGAGCTGAGAAGTTAATGAAAGGTTGGGCTGTGTTCCCTGGGGAAGTGGCAGTTTCTCCACCCTTTAATCTGCAAATGAAAACTCTTCCTGTCTGAAAGATGCTCTGCAGCTCCATCACTCCTGCCGGGGACTCTGTTTAGGATAAGAAGGACAAATATTTCCCAGCTGCTCTGAGGAGGGGCTGGAAGGGCCTCACCTGGCCCCAGGTTCCAGGAGGAACTGGAAAATAGACGGGGTAGACGAGCAGGAGGGAGCAGGAGGGATCAGCCTTGTCAATAGAGACTCATTTCTCAGGGCAGTGGCTTCTGTGAGTCTTTCAAGGAAAATCCAGGAAGGCACAGCCTCGAAATAGCCAATTCCTGAAAGCAAATGTGCTTAAAAGCCCTCGTGTTTTATGGCCCAGAGCAATCACTGTTTAATTCCCTTTGCCCCTGACGAACCGAGCCTGGGGAAAGGCAAATCTCCTGCAGAGGAGCCACAGCTCAGGACAGAGTGGTTCTTGCTGCCAGGCCAGAGCTGGGACGTGGCCTGTGGTGGGCACAGGCTTGAAGGAAATGGCCCTGGCAGGTTTTAGGGGGAATTGGGCAGATTATTCTCATTTTACTGGTGACACAACTGTGACAGTTTGGCTGCTGCCAGTCACTCCCCAGAGAAGCTGTGGCTGCCCCTGGATCCCTGAAAGTGTCCAAAGCTACACTGGACAGGGCTTGGAACAACCTGGGATAGTGGAAGATATCCCAGCCATGGGGGTTGGAATTAAATGATCTTTAAAGTTCTTTCCAACCCAAATCCTCCTGTGATTCTGTTTAAAAAGCCACCTCCCCTTATGTTGGAATAACTGAGGATGACACCCCCCTGTGCCAGAGGAAGGTTTCCCAAGCCAGGCCTGTACCTGTCACTCCCTGAACAAGCTGTTTCTTTGTGTTCTTATTCTCCAGGGCTCCTTCAGAAGCCACGGGGATAAAAGCACTTTGCATCAATGTTTTTGCTGCTCCTCTAATGGTCTTAATTGTCTCCCGTGTCTATTTTGGGACGTGAACATCTCACAGGCACGGCAGCAGCCTCCAGCAGCTGGGGGAGATGCAGATGCACCAGCATTTCAGCTAATCAGCTGTTTACCCTGCAATAAATAACAGGCACTTAAGCACAAACTGTGCCCTGCCCCATCCAAACAGCCCTGTGAGCGTGACAGGAGCTGAGTTCAGCCTTCCTGAGCTGAGGGAGGGGAGGCTGAGGCTGGGTTTGCCCCAGCAGGGGCACCAGGGGAGCTGGGGATGGTCCCCCCTGGCAGAGGATTCCCTGAGCTGCACCCCCAGCCCTGCTGTGCCTCCTACTCTGCCCCCCTGACTTAGCCAGGTTTGCTCTGCTCAGCTGCATCCATGGCCTGAGAGATTCCCACAGGAAATCCCGTCTGGATTTCTGGAGCTGTGATATCCTCAGAACGGTGGTGTGGCATTTCCTGGTGACATCTTTGGACTCATAAAGCTTCTCTTCTCTGTCCATCTGAGACCCACTGCTCTGGGTTGCAGGGGAGGAGAGTTTTAAATTTCTATTGTCTTTCCTCTGGGGAAAAAAAAAATGCAGGTGTTGAACCTGCAGCCCACAGGGCTGGTTCCTTCCCTCCTTCCAAATCTGGCAGGAGCAGCTGATTTGGGCCTAGAGGAGCTCACCCCATCACATCCACACCACGCTCTGGGCACATCCTTAGGGTGAATTTTCCTTGGGAGAGCCTGTATCCCAACAAATCTGGGGGTCTCCAGGGCACCCCCAAGGAGGCAAAAATATTTGGGGATGGGTTTGGAGCATCTCTCTGCCTGCCCCATCACGCTGTCACTGTGCTGGCTGCTCCTGCTGCTGTGCCACGGTTCTCTCTTCCTTCTCTGCCCTCTCAGAACACGTCAGAACTGGAGGGAGCTGGGGACTGCCACCAGAGCAGCATCAACACCCTGCCAGATGTGTCCCTGGTAAGGCCCCGCTCAGGGGCTGGGTGGGGCAGGGGGCACACTGGGGGTACTGGGTTGTGCCTCAGCTTCAGCAGCTCTGCCCCATCAACCCCCCAGGGGGTCACTGAACACAGATCATCAGATGGGTCCAGGAGAAGGGTTCTGGCTGGCTGCATAGGAGCAGCTTCGTGCAAATCAAAGCAAAGGTTGGGTGGGTTGTATGAGCTGTGCTCATTTGTGAGTCACATTCTCCTTGTCAGAATGTCGGGAAGGTGTTTGTGTAACACCGCCAGGTCAGGGAGGTGTTTCTATAACAACCAGCCCCTTTAGCCGTGGTCAGCGTGAGGAGATGAAGATTGACTGACTCTGAGCCCAGCCATGGTGTCCTACAGACTGTGCTTGCTTTGGCAGGATGACCTCTCCTCCTTCCCAGAGGAACCACCCAACTTCAAACCTCCTCCTCCTCCATCAGCCCCCCAGGCCCTGGACCCCTCCTCTGCCCAGCACCGCGTCCCAGGGAAGGACAAGCCCAAACGTCCCTCCTCTGAGTCCTCCCAGTCTGGCCTTTTCTTTGTGGCCCCCCGAAACCCCTCTCCCCCTCCCAAGGCCCCTGAGAAGGACACGGTCAGCGTCACCTCCACGTCCACCGAGGATTCCGCCCCCAGCGCCATCTACGCCACCATCTCCCCGTCCCCACGCGGCTCCCGCAGGCCGGGGGACAACTCCCCGCTGTCCCTGCTCAGCCAGCACCCCATCGGGCCCTTCCCCAGGGTGCAGAGCCCCACCAGGCTGAAGAGCCCATCCCCAGAGGGGCTGCAGAGCCCCCCAGCCCCATCTCCTCCTCCTCCGCCACCCTCGCACCCCGCGCCCCCTCCCCCGGACAAGGGCAGCCCCCAGGCTGGGGCCAACCAGCATTTCATCATGGTGGAGGTGCACCAGCCCAACAGCGAGCCCGATGTCAACGAAGTGAGGCCCCTGCCACAGGCCAGAGGTGGGTGTTACCTGAGCAGATGGGGAAAAAAACCATCCCCGGGGTGTTGGGAGAGAGATAAATGGGACAGGACACGGATCTCACAGAGTTTCAGGTCTTGTGAGGGGTGTCGTGAGCCAAAGGTTGGAGCATCTCTACTATGGAGACTGAGGGTGCTCACCTGGAGAACAGGGAGAGCTCAGAGCCCCTGCCAGGACCTAAAGAGGCTCCAAGAGAGCTGGAGAGGGACTGAGGACAAGGGATGGAGGGACAGGACACAGGGAATGACTTCCCACTGCCAGAGGGCAGGGCTGGATGGGAGATTGGGCAGGAATTGTTCCCTCTGATGGTGATGAGGCCCTGGCACAGGGTGCCCAGAGAAACTGTGGATCTCTGGAAGTTTCCAAGGCCAGGCTGGACAGGGCTCAGTCTAGTGGAAAATGTCCCTGCCCATGGCAGAGATTGGCATGAGATGAGCTTTAAGACCCCTTCCAACCCAGGCCATTCTGTGATCTCAAGGACCAGGAATAATTCTGGTCCTTTCCCATTAACTGTGTATTGGGGGGGTGGAAATTCTAACTGTGCCCACACTGAGCTCGAGAGTCCCATTTATCCCAGGAAAAAGAAGTGGAGGTGAGGGAGCAGCGTGTGGGGCCCCATGGGTCCCTCAGAGACAGAGAGGGAAGTGGGGTCCCAGAGGAATCCCAGGATCCCTCGGAGATGGAGAGAAAAGGGGGATTGAGAGGGTGTCTCTTGGAGATGGAGAAGGAAGGGGGATCCAGGGGGATCTCAGAGATTGAGAGAAAAGGGGGATTAATAGGGGATCTCTCAGAGATGGAGAGAAAAGGAGGATCCAGGGAGAGTCTTGGAGATGGAGAAAGAAGAGAGACGCCAGGGGAATCCCGGGATTCCTCAGAGATGGAGAGGAAAGGAGGATCCAGGGAGATCTGTCGGAGATGGAGAGGGAAGGGGGATCCAGGGCGATTCCGTGGATCCAGAACAATCCTGGGAATCCAGGGCAGTCCCAGGGGTCCAGGACAATTCCGGTGGTCCAGGAGGATCCAGGGCAATCCCGGGGGTCCAGGGCAATCCCGGGGGTCCAGGGCAATCCCGGAGGTCCAGGACAATCCCGAGGATCCAGGGCAATCCCAGGGATCCAGGGCAATCCCGGGGGTCCCGGAGCGTCCCCGGGCTCCCCAGCACTCGGCCGACACGAGTGGCAATGTCGCCCTCGTGTGGCACAGCGCCGCCACTGCAGCCGCCCCGCTCCCGCTGCTTCTCCTGCTGGTGGTGACACCTCCAGTCTCCGTCTGCACTTGGTCTTCATCCTCAAAGGGCAGAAAGATCACACACGGCAGCGCCTCTTCACTTGGCTTCGACCCCATCTCCTCCCAGACCCTGTTGTGGAGCATGGGCTGCATAAACTGGCCTCCAGCAGGATCCCTGAATTCATCACTCTCTCCCTCCGTCCCAGTTTGGGATGGGGGTTGGATTCCAGCCCAGAGTTTGAGGCCAGTTGTCTCTTGGTGCTGCCTGTGCACGGCTCTGCTCTTCTGACAGGAGGGTTTAGTGGGGTTGGGGTCAATCTCTTCTCTCAGGAAACAGGGACAGGACAAGAGGAAATGGGGAGCATCAGGTTGGAAATCGGGACTGAAAGAGTGGTCAGAGAGGCTGGTCATTGAGAGAGGCTGGTCATTGGGAGAGGCTGGTCACTGGGAGAGGCTGGTCATTGGGAGAGGCTGGTCACTGGGAGAGGCTGGTCATTGGGAGAGGCTGGTCATTGGGAGAGGCTGGTCACTGGGAGAGGCTGGTCATTGGGAGAGGCTGGTCATTGGGAGAGGCTGGTCACTGGGAGAGGCTGGTCATTGGGAGAGGCTGGTCATTGGGAGAGGCTGGTCATTGGGAGAGGCTGGTCATTGGGAGAGGCTGCCTGCCCAATGGGGAGAGGCTGCCCAGGGCAGTGGTGGAGCTCCTATCCCTGAAAGAATTTAAAAGCCATGTAGATGTGACACTTGGGGACATGCTTTGGTAGCAATCTTGTCAGTGCTGATCTCGCGGTCAGACTGGATGATCTGAGCAGGCTTTTCCCAGTTCTGAAGGGCTGTGCTTGGGCACCTGGCTGTGCAGCCCCGGTGTGAACCCCAGGGGAGCTGCCCGGCCCTGGGAGCAGGAGCTGCCCTCGCTCCGTGGCCCGAGGGGGCTCGGCCGGCCTGGCCCTGGTGCTGTCCGGCCGCTAACGCCGCGTCTCTCCCCAGCCTCCACGCTCTCCCAGCTGTCGGACAGCGGGCAGACCCTCAGCGAGGACAGCGGGGTGGACATCGGGGAGGTCGAGACGAGCGGCAAGGACAAGAGCCGGCAGCCGGGCCCCGGGAAAAGCCGCAGCCTCAAGGAGGCCACCAGGAGCGAGGGGGCGGCAGAAGGGGCCTCCAAGCCGGTGAGGGGGGCCTGGGGGGCTGCTCTGTGTGGGAGGGGGCTATGCCCCACTGCCTGGCCAGCCCCTTCCACTCCCTCTGCCCATAGGCAGCAACCACTATTAGGGCTTAGCTGGGATGTTTATCCTGAGGCTGGTCAGTTCTCTGGGGGGCTGAGCTGTGGGGAAAGGGGTCAGGAGAGACCTGTAGGGCAGGGTCACTCCATCCTGGGTAAATCCCATCCCTCCCAGATCCAGCAAGCAGCTCCATGGGGCATGGGAGAATTCCTGGCTCCAAAGGGACATCCACAAGGCTCATGAGTGAAGTCACCCGTCACCCAAAGGGAAGGTGGCACCACCTATCAGACATAACTTAGAGGGTTTCTGGTGGTGATGAGGCTGAGGTTGTTCAGGCAGGCAGAGAGCTGCTCTGCTCCTTCCCAAACCCTCCCAGACCCGCCCAGAGTTGGGATTTCAGATGTCAGAAATCAGAGAGCAACTTCAGGCTGTCCCTCTGTGGTGGCAGCCAGCGTGTCCCCTGGCCGAGGGAGCAGGGCTGGCACACGGTGTCCAGGCCCCCCCAGGCAGTGCTGCCATCTGTCCCCACAGCCAGGGCTCCTGGAGCCCACGTCGTGTCTGATCCGGGTGTCCAAGAGCGCTCCCACCTTGGGCATCGCCATCGAGGGCGGCGCCAACACGCGGCAGCCGCTGCCCCGCATCGTCACCATCCAGGTAGGGTGGGCTGGGAGGGGACAGCTCCCCGCACATCCCATCCCTCTCCTCCCTGGGC
Organism: Zosterops lateralis; assembly: GCF_965231275.1. NCBI lineage: Eukaryota > Metazoa > Chordata > Aves > Passeriformes > Zosteropidae > Zosterops > Zosterops lateralis. The sequence goes on along the minus strand of NC_139780.1, from coordinate 2,375,678 downwards.
AGGCTGGGGAAGGCCCTTGAGCCGTGGCTAGAGGGATTTTGGGGGTTTGTTCCCCCCTGCACCTCCCCAGGCCCTGTTCTGCCGTGTCTGTGTCCCATGGATGATCCCATCCCATCCCAGAACAGGCCTCCTGGGAGGCAGCTGTGTGCTCCAGACATCTCCGAGGGGATCAGGGCAGCCTGGAAAGCTTGGCTGCTGTCTGCAGATGTCTGGAAACTGCCAGACAGAGGATTGAGGAGGGGGAGTGGTGGATGGGAGCCAGGGAACTGAGCCCTCTGGAGCTGTCTCCCTGGTTTGCTGTTTACTTGGGGCAAAATTCAAGTTATTTACAGCAAAAAAAGTAGAGCTGACTCTGCCTTGGTTATTCTTGGCCATCCCAGCTGGAGTCACTCTCCAGGAGCAAGCAAAGAGGAAGCCAAATTCATCCCCTCTCTCCAAAAAAGTGAAATATTTCACATCCATCCTGTCAGATATGAAATATTTCCCAGTTTTTCCCCCCCAGTCAATGCAGGGAGTGGTGGGAACAGGAGCTGACCCCTCTCTCTCCTGCAGCGGGGGGGCTCGGCACACAACTGCGGGAAGCTGAAGGTGGGACACGTCATTCTGGAGGTGAACGGCACAGGGCTGCGAGGCAAAGAGCACCGGGAAGCCGCTCGGATCATCGCCGAGGCCTTTAAGCTGAAGGAAAAGGACTACATCGATTTCTTGGTCACAGAATTCAACGTCGCCCTTTAGGGCCGGGGTTGGGGCGGCGCTGGTTTTGGCGGGCACTTGGGATGGGGATGAAGGATGGGACAGAGGCATCCCTGGGATGGGGATGAAGGATGGGACAGCGGTGTCCCTGGGATGGAGATGAAGGATGGGACAGCGGTGTCCCTGGGATGGGGATGAAGGATGGGACAGCGGTGTCCCTGGGATGGGGATGAAGGATGGGACAGCAATGTCCCAACCGCGCACGGCCCGCACCGCCCCGCACGCACACACACCCCCAGCTTGTCCCCAAATGTCCCCACACCCACTAGGGCAGCCCTGAGAACGGGCACATCCCTTCAAATCTCCGTCCCTGTCCTCTCTGGGGTAGGGAACATCCTCTCCCCCCTCGGCCAGGCTGGGAGCAGGGCAGGAGGACGGCACAGTGTGGGTGTCCCCGCTGTCATTTGAGTGCCACACACACACACAGCGAGGTGGGCCCGTGGCTCGGGCTGGAGGGAGTTTTGGGGGGTTGCTGCTCCTTTGGGTGGTCCCCAAGGTGTCCAGGTGGGTGGCACCAGCCACGGGTGGGGGATGCAGAGAGAGCAACCGGAGGCCTTGTAAATCGCTGGCAATGTTGTCGTATTTATATATACAGAGCTTGTGCTTTTAATTTTTCAATAAATCTATCAGGGTAGAAAAAAGGCTGCTCCTGGGGGGTGTTTTGGGGCTGGGATGACGGGGTAGGAAGGGGCAGGGGTGCCGGGATATTTGCCCTCATATCCTGAGAGTTTCTCAGGGCTGGCAGGGCGGGTGGGAGTGCAGTGGTGGTGGTGGGCTGGGAGGGGATGCTCTGTGTCAGCCCCATCCCATCCCATCCCATCCCATCCTTGACCCATCTGGTCCTTATTCCCTTATCAGATTTCCAGTCCAGATTCTTACCTGATCCTTTCCTCCTTCTCACCTCAATCCCTGCCAAGGATCTCTGGGATTGGCCATCCCACCCCATGGATCCCATCCCAATCCCCATCCCAATCCCAATCCCAATCCCAATCCAAATCCCCTGGGATCCCGGGAATGGGCAGCGCCCCGCCAGGGGGTGCCCGCTCTGCATCAATTATGCCAATGAGGTCCCTCAGGCGCGGCTCTGATTGGCCGCCAGCCGCGGAATATGCAAATGAAGGATGGGCGGGATTTACGGTAACGACCTCCCGCTCCGCTCGCGGATTGGCGGAGGGGCGCGGGTATGCTAATGAGGGGAGGCCACGCCCCCTGGCGCCGCGGGCCGCGCTTTTGTCCGGCGGGGCCGGGCCGGGGCTGGATCGGGACCGGGACCGGGGCTGGATCGGGATCGGAACCGGGACTGGGATCGGGAGCAGGACCGGAGGCGCCGGCCGGGCCGTCCCTACAGGTGGGCAACGCGCGGGGCTGAGGGCGCCTCTCCAGCGGTGCCCTGGGGCCAGATGTGCCCCAGCTGTGCCCGGGGAGGGTCGGGAAAGGCTCGGTTTATCCCTGCAAGCCGCCTGGAAGGGAGGAGAGGGGCCCCGGGGCGCCGCCGGAGGCACAGCTGGAGGCACAGCTGGATGCAGAGCCGGGGCCCATCCCGGGGCCGCATCCAGAGCTGCCGGCTGTGCTGAGCCCGGCTCGGGCAGGGCTGGCTCTGCCTGGGCGGAGCGGGGGAACCCCCAGGCCCGGCGGGGTCCCTGCGGCCGAGAGGATGCGGGACACGGCGGGAGGATGCGGGACACGGCGGGAGGATGCGGGACACGGCGGGACGATGCGGGACACGCCGCTCCTGGCCGAGGCGTGTCCTCCTCCCCACGCCACCGCAGCCTCCGTGGCCCCGAGGAAACTTGTCGTAACTTTTTTTTTCTTCTGGAGGTGCCTCCTCCCCGCCGGGGCCGGAGGATTCCGGGAGAGTTCCGTCAGGGGCTGCGGAGGCGGCTGGGAGGCACGGCCGGGGCTCGGCGGAGGCTGCGGGGCCGGGAGATGCCGGCGGCTCCTCCGAGGAAGTGGCCGGGGCTGCGTTTGGCTTCAGTTCCGTGTTTTATTTAAAGGGCGGCCGTGTGTTCCCGGCAGCCCGGGGGTGCCCCAGGGTGTCGCGGGTGTCCCGTGCTCAGCCGCAGCCTCTCGGTGCCTTCCGGGCACAGCTTAAATCGCTTCTTAAAGTTCAAGGGCAGCCGGAGAGCTGGGGATGAAACAGCTCCAGGGAGAGCTGAGAGCTGCTCCCAGAGCCTAAAGGGGCTCCGGGAGAGCTGGAGAGGGATTAGACAAGGGACGGAGGGACAGGACACAGGGAATGGCTTCAAAGTGATAAAGAGCAGGGTTAGGTGGGATTTGGGGGAGAAATTCTTTGCTGCGAGCGGTTGAGGTTGACACAGAGAAGCTGTGGCTGGTTCACCGCAGCTCAATCCGCCCGGGCAGCTGCCCCGCCGTGTCCCCGCCGCCTCTCGCTGCCCTGTGGGGGCTAAGCAGGATCTCAGTGGCCCGGGGACAGTGACAGAGCTCTCCAGACGGGGATTAAGGCTGTCCTGCAGGGCCATCCGCCCCCGCCCTGCGGCTCTGGGGGGGTTCAGCACCCAGGGTGTCCCCCCAGCCAGGACAGGAGAGTCCCAGTGCCAGGGAGGGGGTGAGGAAAAGGAGCTGTCCTGCCATAGGGCTTTGATTTGGTGTCACTGATTTAAAAAATTATATTTCCAAGGGTTTTTTGTGCCTCTCCATGGGGGTGTGCCACTATACGGGGGTTGAGGGGGGACATGGCCCCTCCAGGCGCTGGAATTGGGGTGACGCGTGGTTTTGGAGTGATGGTGACAGGCGTGTGCTTTCCAAGGACCGGGGAGGTTTGTCAGGCTCTTCCTCGCTGTGATGGTCCCGCCCTTGTTCTCGTAGGAAATAATGCAAACTAAGAACGCAGCGTTTCCGCTTCTCTGCCCTCTTTCATGCCTATAAAAACGGGGCTCTGTGGGCTTTAAAAAAGGGTTTATACACCAGGGATTTCTCCCTCCTGGAGAGCAGACATCCCTTGCCAAGTTTCGGCCCGAGGCCGTTCTGGCCGCCTGCAAACCTCCCTAAAAGAGCTGCAAAACATCCATCCCTCGCCTGGGACTGGGGTTAAGCCTCTCTGCATCCCTGATGTGCAGGAGGGGGAGGCTTTAATCCCTCCCAGACAAGTGATTTTTGGGATACAGGGAAGGATGATAATTCCACATCACTCATGAGCTGTGGGGATGGAGGTGTGGGGGTTTAGAGCCCCCCCAATTCCCCTGCTCTGCCCGGGGTTGACAAGGCAGTGAAGGCAGAGTGACAGCAGCCCTGTCCCCCCCCTTTCCCTGTCACCGAGCGAGCCCTGGGGCGGAGGATGCTCCTGTCTCCTCTGCTGTCACCACGGATAAAGCCGGGAGCCAGGATGGCTTGGTGCAGGCCCTGACGGCTGCTCTGCCCTGCCCCACACCTGGAATGAGCTGGGCGGGCTCAGCCTCACACCTCTGTCTGTCCCACGGGGCAGGGAGTGGGATCTGCCAAAAGGATCAGGGGTTTGGAGCTGAGAGCAGGGACAGGCAGCGCCCAGCACTGCTGGGAGCATCCCTGAGCCACAATTTGGGACAGCCCTGGCTGGGATTTGTAGGGCAGGACAGGGGTTGTGAGGGGCTGGGGCAGAGCAGAGTTCAGGGTTTTCTAACTGAGGCTTTTTTAGCCCTTTTTCTAGTTGCCTGTTGCAAAAATCCTGGCTTTCAAAGAGGAAAATTTAAATATATGGATATATTTCTGCACATACACTTGGGATTGTTTCTGTTTGATTTGTGGCTGCTGAGCACGAGGCCACATCATTTTTTCAAGGTTTTCTGCGCTCTCGAGAGTACAGACACAGTGAGAAAATCACTCAGAGGGGGGAAAAATCTGAGATTTTTCACCCTTGCCATCATGACCATTGACTTTCTGGGAAGGCAATAATTGTGGCTGGGTTTGGAAGTGGATCCTGCAGACCGCAGCTGCTGTGGGCTGTGCACATGGGAACCACGGCTCAGAAATGGGGTGACAGCCAGTGGCATGTGGGTTAGGCATGGCCTCCTGCAAGAGATGTAAAATCCCCGTCCTTTGCCTGGAATGGGGTTAAAGAAACACCAGGAATGGATTTGGAATGTTTTAACCCTCTTTATCCCAAAAGAACAGGACCCCCAGGCTCCTTTCACCCAGCACTGTCTCTCTGGGAATCCTGGGGATGGTGTTTGGGGCTTCTCATCACTCTGGGATCCTGCAGGGCTTGAGGTGGGATGGGACACACTTTGGTGGGGATCTCTGGGATGTGTGTAAAGATTTGGGGCTGGGAACATCCCAGCTCAGGGAGGAGCTAAAGCAAAAATCCCTCTTTGGTTTCATTAGCTCAGAGTCTGAAGAATCCCATGGGCAGCCCCAGTGGCAGGAGAAGCTGTCCAGGTGTGGAGAATGGAGTTATCCACTCGCTGTGTGAGGGAAAACCTCATGCAAATCCCCCCCAGGGAGATTTGCAAGACTCTAAGGGATGTTTTGGGGTTTGCTCCTGCCTGGAATGCCCCAAGGGTGCAGGCAGGGCTGGGAGCAAGGCTGGTGCAAGGGTGATACCCTTGATGCCAGGTGGTGCTGGAAAATAACCTCAAACCTCACAAACACCCGTGGAAATAGCAGATCTGAGGCTTGGGAGTGGATGAGAGGATTTTCCCTAGAGCGTGTGGGTGCCATGGATAGATTTACTCCTCATCACCACCATCCCCAAGCCAGCAGCACCCCAAAATCACCGCAGCACCCCCTGGCTAAGAGCAGCCACCCCAGGGACTGTGCTGTGGTTTCATTAGCTTGTAAAGCTGTCCTCCGTGTGCCACTAATTACACACTAACGAGCTGATTTAATTGGCTGCCTGTGAATGTGCCAAGACAGGCCACAGCATCCCTGGGATTGTGAGGAGCATCCCAGGATGAGGCCAGCTGCAGCCTCCCTTTGGAAATCTGGGGAAATTTCCAAGGATTTGGTCCACCTGGCCAAATTTTGGGGCTTTAAAGCTTAATTTTAAGTCTCCTGGAAGATCCTCATGCTGATCCAACTGCTGATGTTCCCAGGGATCTCTCTCCCCTCTCTTCTTACAGCATTTTGCTCTGAACTGGATTTAAAAAGTAAAGGTTTTGATGGAAAATGTTGGAAGAGGAGGGTTCAACCCCCACTGCGCAGGGCCGGATGGGGTTAAAACTTTTGTGGCCACCTGCAAACTTGCAGGAAACATCATTTCCTCCTTCTGCTAAAGCTGGGCTGCCCCAGAGGCACAGGAAGGTTTCGGGGTGCTCAGAAGGAACCCCACGGGGTCACGGTGATGGGGATGTCCTGGGGCTGCTGGTACAGGGTGAGTGTCCCCTGCGTGGGGCTGCTGGTGCCTGGTTTGGCCCCCCAGGCCAAAATTTGGGGTTGTGGGGCTCAAATTCAACAGAGGGGACATTGGTTGGAAAGCCTCGTGGCCTTTCTTGCCACACCCCACATTTGGGGTTTTGGCATCCGGCGTTTCTCCGGCTGCTGATGGAAACCCCAGGTGGGGGTGAGGAGGAGCTCCTGCCCTGGGATCATCAGTGGGATTTGTGTGCCAGGTCTCTGCTGGGATCCCTCTCACTGTCAGAGGGGTCTTTGGGGTGCTCCTGCCTCCCCAGCACTGCCGCTGGTCCCCAGGGTGTGGCTGCCCAGCTGGGGTGACACCCACAGGGCGCCAGCATGGGCTGGGTGTTCCCAGAGGGGGCACAAACCTTCTGGGGTGGCCCCGAGGGGCTCCTTCCCCACGAGGACCTCACGGCTGGGAGAGATGTGGCAGCTGCAGCCTGGTGGTGGGATGCAGAGTGGGGGGGTCTGATCCAGGGGTGTCATCGGGGGTTGGGGACAGGGATTTTGGGGACAGGGATTTTGGGGACCCTGCCAGCGTGGGGAAAACACCTCAAACAGAGCCCACCATCCCGCTGAGCATCCCTCTCTCTCCCCCGGCTCACCCCCCCCAGGACGCGGCGGCGATGCTGTTGTGACCTACATTCGCGACAAGGAGGTCCCCAGCCCGCCGCCACCGCCGCCGGGCCATGAAGCGACACAAGTGACGGGCCCGCGCCCCGCGGCCATGGCCAGCCCGGCACCATGGCTGCGCTGGACACAAACACAGCTGACGCGCTGCCGGGGCCCGGAGGAGGAGGAGGAGGAGGAGGAGGAGGAAGAAGACGACTTTGAAAAGAGGATGGACGAGGATGGGGTCATCGGCTTGGGGGAGGGTGCCAGGAGCCCACCGTGGGGTGAGTCCTGCCCAAAAGGGGTGGTCCCGAGTGTCCCAGGAGGGGCTGTGGGGGCTGTGGGGGGCCGGGGACAGTGGCTGGGTGTGGGTGGTGACAGCCCCGCGGTGCCGGTGTTTTGCAGGTGACACTGAGGAGCTGGAGGAGGGGTCCCCGGCAGAGGAGGGGCGCTGGCACCCGCGGCAGGACCCGGCCCGGGAGGAGGAGGAGGAGGAGCGGGGCAGCTCCGGGAGGGACGAGGGGCCCTGGGGGGCAGAGAGCGATGGGGAGCCCTACCCCGAGCTCTCCTCTGAGGGCCGCTGGGGCTCGGGCTCCAGCGGCAGCCCCGAGGATTTGAGGGACGGCCGGGCTCTCTGCCAGCCCCGCGGCTGCAGCTCGGACGGGGGGGACACCTCGGGGCTGTCCGACACCAGCCCCGGCCCTGGCAGCCCCTCCCGCCAGCACCGGGACTGGGGCGCGGCCGGGGACCCCATCGGGGGGCACAGGCAGGAGTGGACCCCGAGACGGAGCCTCCCCCTGTGCCTCTCCCGCGATGACCCCAGCCCCGAGCGTGTCCCCGAGCGTGTCCCCGAGCCCCCGACAGCTGGCACAGGGATGCCAGCCCCCGGCACCGCTTTGGCACCCACCGGGCGGGCCGGGAACCCCCCGGCACCGCCAGGACACGGCAGATCCCGAGTGCCCAAGAAAGCGGCGCCCACAGCGGTGCCCCCCAAGCCCGGCCGGCAGTCGCGGTCCCTGAGCCCCCGGAGGCGGACGGGTGGCAAAGGGACGAGGGACCCCTCGGGAACGGGCACCGAGGGCACCCAGTACGGCCGAGGGCGCCTCAACCACCCCCTGCCCGACCTCTCCAAGGTGGAGGCGCGGGTGAAGTTCGACCAGAGCTACCGCCCGCCCCGGGGCCGGGTGCTGCCCGCCCGCCCCCGCGGCCCCATCGGCTTCAAATCCCCGGCCGAAATCGTGCGGGAGGTGCTGCTGAGCAGCGGGGAAGGGCTGTCCCCGCAGCCCCCCAGCACGGCCGGGCTGCCGCAGGAGTTCAGCTCCCCCAGACAAGCCACGGCGCTGGTGCAGCAGCTCCAGGTATTGCCCAGCTCCCCCCGCTTCAGACACCTGCTGGGGGGTCTCCAGGGTGGGGAGAGCTGGGGAAATGGGGTGTCACCGATGGGGTTGGTGCTGGTCACCCCTTCCCGATCCTGCGTGGAGCTGGCGAGGAGGGAAGGAGCAGGGCTGTGGGCAGGGCTCAGGATGTGACAGGATGTTCATGTCCCCCAGGAATGGCGGTCACCCCCCTCCAAAGCTTGTCACCCTCAGGGTGTTTGTCCCCCCGGAGGAGGAGAGGGGGCTCTCCCCACGCAGACAATCTGCACGGATGGGTGGGGTGTTTTGAGAGGGGGTTTCTGCACCCCACCCATGGGACTCCCCCGGCCTTGCTGTCCCCACACAGGGCTCCCTCCTCCCTTTAGCACCCACCCCTCGGGCATCCCCCGTGCCCGGGGCTGTCACCCACTGCTGTCCCCTCCCCGCAGGAGGATTACCACAAGCTGCTGACCAAGTACGCCGAGGCCGAGAACACCATCGACCAGCTGCGCCTGGGCGCCAGGGTGGGTGGGGGGTCAGAATGCCTGGGGGGGTTCCCCACTCTGCTCCCCCCTCCCTGAGGTTGTTTGTTGTGTCTTCCTCCCCTGGCCCCCCTCCTCTTCCTCCTCCCGGGGAGCCGCGGTTGAGCGGTCCCAGCTCAGGACGGGGGTTGAGGTTGTGCAGAGCCCACGGCAGCCTGGGGACCACCGCGCCCCCCTCGCCTGGCGGGGTCCCCTCCGTGCCAGGGCGGTGGCTGAGCCCGATTGTCCCCGGAATGGCGGGGCACCCCTCTGGAAACGCGTCCCCGTGTCACCTCTGCCACCTCCCGCCCCGCACCATCGCCTGCGTGGGGAAACTGAGGCAGGGCTGTGCCAGCCGACCCCCGCACGCGTGTCCCCACCTTCACCCGCCCCACGCTGTGCCCGTGAGGTGCCTCAGGGTTCCCCGGGGCGCGGGGCGTGGGTCGGGGTGCAGGCTGCCTGCCCAAACCCGCTCTCCCCGCCCAGGTGAGCCTGTTCTCCGACCCGCCGCAGCCCAGCCGCAGCCTCGCCGTGGGCACCGTGGCCACCGGGAGCCGGGTGGTGACCCTCAGCATCCCGCAGGCACGGACGGCAGCTCTCGGCGTGGCCACGGCCCCGGCCGCAGCTCCAGCCTCGCCAGGTACAGGTGTGTTGATCCGTGTGATCCATGTTCCCTGCCCTCCTCACCGCCCTCCTGCTCCGGTTCCCCCACCGCCCCTTCCCCACGCTGGGGTCACCGGTGTCACTTGTCCTCGTGTTTTCTCGCAGCTGCAGCCCCGGGACTGTCAGATCGGGGGTCTTCACCCCAACCTCGGTCCCCTCCTGTGCCCGGGGGGGGCTGCCCCACCTGCCCCGAGCTTTGCTGCTGCCCCGGGCCCCGGCTCACCCAGGCCCTGGCGGGGCAGAGCCGCAGGCTGCAGGCACAGGTGAGGACCGGGGGGCTGCTGGAGGGGCTGGGGACTGGAGAGATGCAGGAAAGGGGAGCTGCAGAAGGGAATGCTGGGGGGCTGTGAGAAAGGGGACTTCGGGGGGGCTGCATGGAGAAGAGCTTGTGGAGAGAGTGCTGGTGGGGCTGCAGGAGTGTGGCAACGATTTGGGGGGACTTTAAGGATGGGCTGGAGAGGCGCTGCAGAGGTGCTGGAGGCTGCTGTGGAGGGGGTCTGGATTGGAGGGGTTGAGGGAGATGCTACAGGAGGGGGCTGTGGGGAGAGGGAGTGTTATGGGGTGCTGGGAAGGAGCTGAGAAGGAAGGAAGGCTGAGGGGAGGCTGCAGAGGGAGGTTGTGCTGGACCAGTCTCTGGAGATGCTTCATATGGGGGGTCCAGGGGGTGCGGAGGGGAGGCCACAGCAGGCCCGGGCTCAGCCCCTACAATCCCGGCCAGGTGGAATCCTTTGAAATCTGGATGCGTGCAGGAACCCCCACACCCTCGGAACAGCTCCAGGTGCGTCAGTCCCTTCCCGAACCCCAACCCGGGGGGAGGCAGGACCACGGGGGGTGGCGGGGCCCAGGGGACAGGCTCGGACCCCGCACCCTTGTGCCGCAGAGGATGAGGATGCTGAAGGACGCGCAGGATGCGCTGGAGCGGGAATACCTGCGGGCCCGGCAGCAGCTCCCGGAGGCTGCGGCGGGGTTTGATCCTGACCGGTACGTGCTGGATCCCGCTGCTACCCCATCCCCAGAGACCCCGGGGGTCGCTGTCCCCCGCGCACTGATGGCTGGTGTCTTGCAGGACAGTGGAAGGGGAGATTTACCGCCTGGGGCTGCGCCTGGAGGGGCTGAAAGAGCGGCTGGCGCCGGGGGGCAGGCGGCAGCCCCTCCCTCAACCCGTGTCTCAGATCCTCTCTCAGCCCCTCCCGCAGCCCCTCCCTCAACCTGTCTCGCAACCCCTCCCTCAGCCCCTCTCTCAGGCCCTCTCTCAGCCCCCCTTTCAGCCCCGCTGCCCCCCAGCCCCGTCCCCACCACCGGCCGCGCACTCCCCGCGCCCCGAGGTGAGCTGGGGGTGCGAAGGTTCCCCACCCCACTGCATTTATGGGTGGTCGCCTCTCTCACCCCCTTTTGCTGTGCCCACAGAGCCCTGCGCTGGTGGAGGGTCCTCGGGGGACAGCAGGGGACAGCGAGAGGGTGGCAGACGGGCTGTCCTGGCCCTTGTGGCACAAGCAGCGCCAAGTGGAGGAGGATTTCGGGGACCTGCTGGAGCAGTGAGTGCCCTCAGAGCGGGGCAGGGGGGACACGGGCACGGAGCATGTCCCCAAACCCACCCCCGGGTCCCCCCAGGTACGAGCACTTCAAGTCCTTGCCGGAGTCGCAGAGCCTGGAGCAGCTGAGCCTGGCGGAGAGCGGGTCCCAGGGGGAGGTGGATGCCCCCACGGCAGGGGACGGTGGCCCCAGCAAGGTCCCCTGCAGGACACGGTCACTCGAGGAGGGGCCCACCCTCGAGACTCTGCCCTTGTAAGTGCTGTGCGAGGTCGAGTCCCAGACGGGGGTGAGCAGGAGGTTTGACACCAGGTCTCCAGTTTTACCTCAGTGTTAACGGCCTCCGTGGGAGAGCTGGACCAGGACATTTCCCCACGTCTGGAGTTGCTCTGCCCCATCATTCCTGCTCCATCCCCTCCCCACAGGCACCTCCCGGAGAGAAGAGCTGCGACACTTCTCCCCAGAGGACCCCCAAACCTGGGGGAGACACGGGGCCACCCCTCCCCTGTCACTGCTGAGGAGCCACCAGCCTCTGCCAAGCCCCCCCTGGGGGTCCCTGGGCCAGCACGGGTGTCCCTGTCCCTCCGCAGCAGTGGGACAGGCAGCGCTGCCCCCCAGCACGGGCCCCGCAAGGTGAGTCCCTGGGTCTGTGGGTCCCCACCCGAGAGCACCCCCAGAGCCTCCCGGGGTGTGGGCACCCATCCTGCTCTCCCCGCGCCTCTGCAGGAGCAGCGCATCGTGTCCCCAGAGACCGACAGCGGCTTCGTGGGCTCGGAGGCCAGCAGGGTGTCACCCCCCGTGCACACCCCCGAGCACCATCCCCCCGGCACAGGGTACGGCCCCGCCTGCGGGAATTCGGCTCTGCCTGCGGGGTTTGGGGGATTGAAGAGGAGCAGGGGTGGCGGGAGAAGCACTGAGGGTGTGAGGAGCGCGGTTCTGACAGGGTTAGAGATGTGCAGAGTGGCCAGGGGTGAGCCCTGCCCGCATGACCCTCCCCTCCCCCAGGACTCCGGGCTCGCTGGGACCTTCCATCGCCGTCCCCAGCACCCTCCGTACCCCACGGAGGAGACAGACGACCCCGCTTCCCCCCGAGACAGCACTGATGGGCATCATCTACCCCGCGGCGGGCACAGGGGGGCCCCGGCTGCCCCCCAGCAGCCCCTCAGAGAGCAGCTCCCCCCCTCGCTGGGCCGAGAGCGCGGGCAGCGAGGTGGGGCCGGACCCCGACGGTGATGGCAGTGAGTACACAGGGAGATCTGGGGGGCCCTGGCTCTGTGGCTCTGGTTTATGGGGCTCCCAGACCTTCCTGTGGTGCTGGTGTCCCCCTGCCTGGAGGGAGGTGTGTCCCAATCTCTGCTCTGTGATCCCAGCTCACTGTGCTCCCCTTCCTCCCCAGCTCACACGGACTCGGAGGTGGGAGACAGGAGCTGTGCCAGCGCCGGTGGCCACCCCCCAGCCATGGCCAGGAGCCCGAGCAGCCCCCTGCCATCCCCCGAAACGCCATCCCCCATCCTCCTGTCCCCCGACCTGCCGTCCCTCGACTCGGCTCACTGTGACCTGCTGGGCTCCCGTCTGGAGCGCGAGTGAGTGGCCGCGTCCCCACACCCCAAACCAGGCCAGACCCCGCTGGGTGACACAGGGACCCCCCAAAGGCACCCACTGCACCCAGCCCAGCCCCAGGCTTGGTTTTGGGGAGCATCCCAGCTGCTGGGTGCCGGTGGGTGGGGATGGGGGATCGGGAGGGGGCTGCTGATGCTCCCCCAGGGCACCCGGCACTGCTGGGGTCCCTGCTGGCTGCAGCCCCCCCCCCCCTCACTGTGACATCTGCCCTGGGGCAGCCAGGCCATCCGGGCGCTGCAGGACGAGGTGTGGCGGCTGCGGCTGAGGCTGGAGGAGAGCCTGCACCGCTCTCGCAGCTATCCCGAGGGAAAAGCCGCTCCCCGTGTCACCCCGGCCCGGAGGCAGCCGGTGGCCGGCGGACCATCGTCCCCACAGGGCGCAGCACTCCTGCGGTAGGTGCCAGGGGGGACCTGGAGGGTGTGGGGGGCAGCGTGGGGACACCCCCAGCCTCAGCCTGTCCCCACCTCTGCTGTGACCAGGGAGGGGTTTGGCTTCAGAGGACTGGTGTGGTGACAGCATTTCTGTCCCCTCCGCAGGGACCCGAGCCCCCCGGCGCGGGGCAGGGCGGCCCCCGAGTTCACACCCACGCGGAGGGAGAGGTCGGCATCGCTGCCACGGGGCAGGCCGGAGCTGGACCTCGGTGAGTGGGACCCCACCGGGGTGGGGACAGAGGGGACACGCTCCTCCCTGCCCGCCACTGCCCCTCCCCAGATGCAGTGGGTGTCCTGGGGCTGCAGCGCCGTGGGGACCAGGTCCTGGTGGTGCCACGGCCCCCTCAGTGCTCAGCCCAGGGCGGGTCCTGCAGGTCTGGAGCTCGGCCCCAGCAGATCCCACCTCGCTTCCCTGTCCTCCGCCGCAGCCTCCGAGTCAGAGCCGCCCCCCGCCGGGCCCCGGGCGCCCCCCGCCCTGCGGAAGCACCTTGGGAAGCCCCCGGGGCCGGTGACATTTCGGGGACAGTACATAGGTGGGTGCTGGTGGCGGTCGGTGCGGGGGCTGAAGGCGGCCACCCTCACCTTGGGGACCCTGGCCATGCTCACTCTGGGGTTTGGCAGGGACACGGTACCAGGCGGGGACACCACGCGCCACCCCAGCACCCCGAGAGGAGCCGGGCACCTCGGGGTGTCCCCGATGTCACAGGGGCAGGATGGCATCAGGTGAGCGGCCCTTTCCAGCCTTCCCTACCACCTCTAAGAGCTGATAATGGCCCTAATTAATTAACTAGTGAGGGGACAGACAAACCCATTCCTCATGGCCTGAGGCTCTGGCACTGTCCCTTGGCCACACCCCACTGTCCCCAAGGGGACCAGGCTGGGCAGCTCTGGGGATGCCCTGACCTCTTGGGGGTCCTGCACGGGTCGAGCCTCCCTCGTGTTTGTCTGTGCCTTGTGGGCAGAAATATCTGGGATTTCCTGGGGATCCTGTTGTCACCGGGAGCAGTGTCACTTGTCCCCAGCCCTGTCCCAGCTGCCAGTGCAGAGCCCACCTTTGCAGACCCCCATTTCCCTGCAGGGAAAGCCTCCCCCGTCCCATCTCATCAGCGACATCCAAACCACTCAATTTATCCCAAACACCCCTGGCTGGCTCTGCACGGGACATTCCTGCTTTCCTCTCTCCACAGCTGGATTTGGGGGAGGCAATGCTCCCCGGCAGCCCCAGCACAGCACCCCGAGGAGAACATCCTGCCCCACTTGCCGGGCACCCATGGGCCCCTCTGCACCGGGTACTGGGGACAGAGCCACGCACGGTGGGTGACAAGGGTGACATGTGCCTGGCACAGCTCCTCCCTGCAATGGGGGCTGGGTGGAGGGACAAAGTACAACCTGAGCCATGCTTGGGGACTGTCCCCACCCAGCAGTGGCACAGGAGGTGATATCACCTGGGGCTGCCACTCGATATGCCACACCTAGGGACATCTAACCCCCCTGGGGACACCTAGCCCCCCTGGGGACATCTAACCACCTTCCTCCCTGCAGCAGAGCGTGGCCCTGGTGGCTCCTGTCCCCCAGGCCTCCACGCTGGAGCCGAGAAGCCGGAGCAACCAGGATTTTGGTACTTGGCAGCCGCCCCTGCTGCCACCACTGCCACCGTCTGCCTGGCACCCGTCCCCGTCGTGCCTTATGTGCCCTCCGTGCTGTAAGGATGCCCTGGGGCTGGGAGGGGGCTCGGGGGGTGGTCAGCATCCCCCAGGGGTGGAGGGGGAACCCAGGAGGGGCTGTCCCCAACCCAGTGATCCAATGGTTTTCCCATGGCAATGCGGTGACACGGCCACCAGCTCCTTTTGGGGCAAGGCTGTTTTTAGGGGGTGGTGCTATGAGCATGGAGAGGGAGGGAAATAAGGTGGAGTGGGGACACAGAGTCCTGAGGGGGGCACAGAGTCCTGAGGGGGGTACAGGGCCCTGAGGGGGCACAGAGTCCTGAGGGGGGCACAGAATCATGAGGGGACACAGAGCCCTGAGGGGGGCATAGAGCCCTGGGTGGGGACACAGAGCCCTATGAGGGCACAGAGCCCTGAGGGGGGCACAGAATCGTGAGGGAGGCACAGAATCGTGAGGGGACATAGAGCCCTGAGGGACACACAGACCCCTATGGGGGAACAGAACCCTGAGGAAGGCGTGAGGGGAGCACAGAGTCCTGAGGGTGCAGAGAGCCCTGAGGGGGGCACATACCCCTGTGGGAGGGACAGAGAGCCGTGGGGGAGGCACAGAACCCTGAGGAGGCACAGCCAGTGACCAACACTGAGCCGATTTCTCTTTTTTCCTCCCAGCTACTGCTCCCCGGCAGTTCCTACCTCAGCCCCCGCCCTGGCCGGGGCTCCCCTCGGTGCCGCTGCGGGGCCCCGGCGGGCAGAGCGTCCCCGCCGACCCCCGAGCCACCACCGCTGCCTGAGCCTGGACCTGGAGGAGCTGGAGGAGCTGAACTGGTCTCTGGGGAGGGCTGTGGAGGCCGCCCAGAGTGTCAGGCTGACCACAACCCGCATGAGCCGGGCGCTGGCCGCTGAGCTGGGCCGGGAGCGGGGCCTGCGCGGCTCCTGCCTCTTCTGAGGGACCCGCGGGCACTTCCAAACCTCCCTGCCATGAGGAGGAGGAGGATGGGCCCCCTCAGCCACCTCCAAACCCCTCCTGCCATGAGGAGGAGGAGGAGGATGATGGGCCCCCTCAGCCACCTCCAAACCCCTCCTGCCATGAGGAGAAGGAAGATGAGCCCCCTCAGTGTCCCTGCACTGGGTGCTCCCCGCCAAATCTGAGGGCAGCAGAGCTGGAGGTGTCTCCTGCCCTGGCTCCCTCTCCCGCCTTCCCTCTCTCGCTTCAGTTCCTGCATGGCTTGTCCGTCTGTCCGTCTGTCTGTCTGTCTGTCTGTCTGTCTGTCTGTCTGTCTGCAGGACCCCTCCCCAAAGCTGCAGGAGGAGGGAAGGTGCGGGGAGAAGTCTCCAGCGTTCCTCAGCACTGTCCCCTGGGACCAAAGGGGTGGCCCTGTGTCCTCCCCCCAGGGCAGTGGCCGCCCCACCCCGAGCACTTGTGGGGATGCTCCGACCTCGAGTGGGTCGAGCCCCCTTTGGCAGCTGTGTTTACCTCTGTGCCTGTGTGGGCAGAAATACCTGGGATTCCCTGAGATTCCCTAAGATTCCCTGGGATTCCCAATTCCACCCCTTTCCCAGCCTTTAGGCCCCCTCAGGGGGCTGTGCCCTGTGCCCTCTGCCCTTGGACTTGAAACCCAGTTTTCCTGGGGAAACTTACTTTTTCTGGTGGTTTTTACATGATTTTTTTTAACTAGTAAGCAGCTAAATCACTCTTTTGAGTGTTGATTGATGATCTATAATGTGTGTGTGATATATGTGTATCTATAAATGGATATATCTAGATATAGGCATATCTATATTTAGTTATATGTCTATAGAGAAACAGATATAAATAGATCTGTGTGTGTACAGAGCTGTATCTGATTCTATAGATATATCTTTCTATAGATACATATATATATATATATATATATAAAAATATTCTGGTTTGCATTTCCAGCACAACCTTGAGGGCATTTGTGGGGGTTTTTCTGGCCATCCCTGGATGTGGCCACCCACAGCATCATCCAGGCCAAAATTAAAATGAAGGATTTGAGGTTTCCCCCCTGAGATTCCTCAGGGAATCTGGGCTGGTAGAGGAAAAGTCACCTGCTGAGACCAAAGCAGGTGTGGGGTCTGTGGAGACCCTGTTCCTCCCAGCTGGGTTTCTAAGGAGTTAATGTCTATTTTTTAGGGAAAAGGATGTGGTTGGGGCAGCTTTTCCTGGGATGGGTCCAGCCAAACCCCCTGCCCCACTCCCAGCACTCAGCCTGTGTTTATCTGTAGGACCTACCTGAAGTGCCAGTGTCAAATATATTTTTTTTTGTTTTTATTTGTTGTACAAATACCCACATTTGGAGGGGGGGATCAGTAAGTGACTCGGGTCTGGAGCCTTCCAAGCTCCCCCTGAACCTGATCCTGACATGAGCCTGGAGAGCCTGGGAATGGGGCTGTCCCTTCCTCCACTTTTTGGGGTGAGCAGGCTGAGTTTGGGGGATTTTAGAGGTTTGGGGGGATTTTAAAAAGGTTTTATGTGTCTCTGGTTGCCTCTGCTCATACCTGTGCCCCAAGCTGGAAGCTGTGACCTCTCTCAACCCAGCCAGGGTGTGATGGGAGCATGTGGAAACTGTGGTTAATTATCCCAAATGCAGTAGCCAGGACCAAATGATGTTTTTTTTTTTTCCTTATCCCCTATTTTTTAACACCCAGCAGAGCCACTGGGGTGGTATTTTGTACGAAGAAATCACCTATTTTTGAAATAAATAAATGCGGTTGGACGACTCGTGTGCTGATTTTCCTTCCCAAAGTCACTCCTGGGGGAGGTTTGGCATCACGACTCCAGGAGCCCTCCCTTGGGGTTGGAGGGAATATTTTCCCATGCCTTTTCCCTGTTTTCCTGTCCCTGAGGGAGCAGCACAGCACAGCCCCAGTTGCACTAGGGATGGAGATCGCTTTTATTTAGTCACTCGAGTGCTTTAGTACAGAAGAACAGATATACAGAGATGATACATGTTTGTGCTTCAACACTTTCAAACATTTAGATTCCAGTAATTTCAAGGTAAACAAGTTCCAAGACAGACTAGATTATTTTTTTTTAAAGTTTTCCTTTTTGATAAATTATTTTTTATATAAATAACTGTAACAGAAAAAATAATAATAATTATAATAATAATGTCCAACATACAAGATCCTGAAGCATTTGCATTGCTAAACCAAGAAGGAACAGAAACGGGCTGGGAGACCGAGGGGGAACCAACAAATATCAGTGCAATGATACAGCCTTTGCCCTAAAAATATATATTTAACTTTATGGGCAAGGAGCAGACGGGAAAGGAAAAGGGGGGGCTAACCACCAACGAGCCAAGAAAGAGCAATTTTAGGGAAGGAAAAGGGGGCTCACAGCCTTCAGGGGGAAGAGAACAAAACCATAGACCCCAAAATATTGCAGTGCATCTAATGGCAAGGGAGAGGGGGCAATCCAGGGATGTCAAATTAAAAACCCAACTAAAATCAGAAGTTTGGGGAAATCACTATACACCAAGCTCGTAAGAACGTCACAAGACACAGTCATTAATATACACAGAGTCCAGAGGGTTTGGGGGGGCCTGGAGGGTTTGGGGGGCCCCAGAGGGTTTTTGGGAAGGGCCCAGAGGGTTTTTGGGGCGCCTCAGGGTGACGGCACGCTCAGAAACGCTTCACCACGGGACGACATGAGTGGAGCTGGGCACGGGCACCGAGCTCCTGTGGGGATGGATGGAGAGAGGTATCCATGGAGAGATAACACAGACATATATATATAAAATAGCTTTTTATTTTATATATATATTTTTCGAAGGAATTCCCAGAGAGGGAGCAAGGCTGCAGCAGGGTTGTGCAAGCAGACCGGCCCCAGCTCCCAGTTTGACCGGTTTGGTCCCTTTTCACATGGGAATTACCACGGTGTGAAGCGTCCTGGCTGCACTCCCACACCACCCCCATGCCAAATTCCCATCCAGATGTTGGCGTGCACATCTGGCAGGAGCAGCCACTGCCCCAAAAGCCATGGGACAGATGGTGGTGCCAGCCTGGTGCCCACCTGAGCAGCGGCTGGAGCGGTGTGGGATGTCCATCCATCTGTCCTCCCGTCCACACAAGACCCCAATGAGGAGCATTCCCCAAAATAAAAGTGTTTTTCTGTCATTTTTCCCCACCATATTCACTAGCAATGGGCAGATGGTTACTCAGCAATGAGCTCTTGGGCGCTTCCCACAGCTGCAGCTACAAATATATAGATTTTTTTTTCCTTTTTCTCTTAAACACAATGCATCCATTTTCTTAATATATTTATATATATATTATTAATTTTTTTTTTGGCTGTTATCCCCTCCCTGTGGATAAAATGAGATGGAGGAGGCGCTGGGAGGGGAGAGGGGGAGATCAACACAAGAACAAGAGAGAAGCTGGGCCCACTGGGTGCAGGGTGGCACCCGGGGCCGGGCGCCCGGCGGGGACGTGGGTCGGCATCGAGTGGTGACAGCGTTTCCTTTTAACTGCTGCTCTCTTCCTCTGTTTTATTGAGTTTCTTCAGCGTGTCCAGCAGTTTCTGTGGGGTGAGGATGTGCGTGGACCCTGTGGGAGCAGAAGAGAAGGGGTGCAAGGGGATCAGTGATGGCTTTGGGATTCCCCCCACTGTGTCCCGGCCGCTGTCCCCGCTGTCCTGGGTCCCCCTTACCTGGCGGCACCAGCCCTGCGCTGCTGGAAATGCTTGCGGGGAAATGCGGTCTATGGGGACAGGGGTGGGGTCTGGGGGCTTGGAAAAGGGACAAGGACGGAGGAGGAGGAGGAATGGAGGCGAGGGATGGAGCTGGAGGGGTGAGGCAGGGGCCAGGAGGTGCCGGTGCAGGGGGGTTGTGGCACTGGGATCACTGCAGGACCCACGGGGAATGCAGGAGGCACTGGTGGGGTGCAGGGGTGGGAGATGCAGGGAACAGCTGGCGTGGAGGAACCTTTCCCAGGTCCCCCAAACTGCACGGAGCATCCTGGGGATAGAGAGGTGCCTGGAAGGGGTGGCAGGGAACAAGGAAAAGAAAAGGTTCTTGCCTTCTGCTGCCCCTCACTCGGGGGCCCCCACCACAGTGCCAGTGGGGCTCCCACTATGCTGCCCACACTGGCTCAGCCCCACAGCCACCCTGGACTGCAGGGACCAGCACACAGGGGATGCCAGGGTGGCACTCACTGGTGAAACCAGCGAGAACTGAACCCCAGAGCAGGGTTTGGGGTCTGACACATCAGAATCTCCTGCCTATCCAAGAGCAAACCTGGGCTGAGTGGGATTCCAGCCCCAGGGCACTCCAGAGCTGGGGGGTGCCAGCAGTGCCCAGCCCGTGGGGATGGACCAGGACAAGTTCTGGGGTCTCCACTGCTGCCCCTCTCCCCCAGCCCTGCTCCAGCTGCTCCCAGGGCAGAGTCCAGGAGCTCCGTGCCCCTGCCCAGCCCTGGGACGCCTCTGGGGGGCAGGCAGGACCCTGACCCCTCCAGTCCTGGCAAGGGGGAACTCATGGCATGGAGGAGCCGGCCAGAGGACACCAGGGGACATGGCTGAGGGATGATGGAGCAACGCCGGATGCTTTTCCACCTGGTCGGAGGAACCGCAAGCATTTTCTGATCGGAGAACCCAACAAAGCCCAAAACAACGATTAAAAAAAAGGAGGAACAGAAGAATCAAAGAAAACCCTTCGGGGAAGGAAGAGTTTCTTTTTTCATTAGTAAGCTGCCTTTACTTGGTTTCTTTGGCTCACTCCATTGCTGGAGCCTGATCCTCAAATGATACCCTAGTGGAGTCCCTGAAGTCGGGGTGCCTCAGGTCCATGAGAAATTTGGTGGGAGTGAGAATGTGAGTAGAACCTGTGGGAGAACAGAGCGGGGCTGAGGGCTGCGCCGAGGCTCCCCCACCACCACCACCACCACCACCAGCTGCTTTTGGGGGAGGAAAAGGAAGGAGGCAGGTGGAGCCTGGAGCTTCTGCATGCAGGGGATGGACCCTGGAGAGAGGCAGGATGTGATGGGTGACAGGCAGGATGGAGCTGGGATGGTGACAGGGACACAGCTGGGGCAGCAGGAGGTGATGGAGACTGGGATGCTGCTCCCAAAGAGCACAAGAGATGCTGGGGACAGGCCCCACCAGGCATCCAGGGCATCAGATGAGATGGTGAAGGACACCTGCCTGTGCCCTGCAAGGCGAGTATCCAGGCTGTGCTTCCCAGAGGAATTTCAGGGACCTAACAGCTCCTTGCCATCACCTGGTAGAGCTTCTACTGTGTCCTCTGTGCCTGACTCACAGCTCCCCTGGGAGCAGAGACAGGAGCTGCCCCTGACCACGTCCTGCTGCATGTCCCGTGCAACTGAAAAACCCGGCTCCTGTTTGCACCCTCTTTATTTCTTCCTGCCATGACCCCAAAACCAAGGAGCAACCCGAGCTGCCAAACCTCCTCCCCCTCTCACCCAGCCCTGCCCGGACAAAACCAGCCAGGAGACGTGAAAAAATGGAAGCAAAAATGAGGATGTTCGGAGTGACGCAACCCAGAGGGGGAAGGGAGGAGGGGCACACAGGGGTGACAACAGATGTCCGGAGAAAACCTTTCCGCAGAGTTCCAGCTCCCGCAGTCGTCTGGAGCCGGGAATTTGCGGGATGGAGCGTGGGGTGAGCAGCCAGCGGGAGGGGCCAGCCCCGGGGCCACCACTCACCTATTAGCACCTCCCACTTGCCGCTGGCTTGTGTCACCTCGTAGGCGCAGCGCATCTCGTTCATGCTCACCCCGCCCAGGATGAAGATGATGAGGCGGGGGCCGCTCCGGTACTCACCGGGGGCCTTGTTCTTGTGCCAGTGGCCGTAGCGGGCACTGAGGAGAGGAAGAGGAGGGTGAAGGGCTGGCACAAGGCAGCACATCTCAGTTAAATCATGCAGACACTGCTGCTACAGCAGGTCACGTCCAGGGTTCCAGCCACGAGCGCTGCTCGCTGTTACAGGGAGGGAAACTGAGGCACAGGACGCCTGGAGGGAAACTGAGGCACAGGATGCCTGGAGGGAAACTGAGGCACAGGATGCCATAGGGGAAAACAGAAGCATGGGATAGATGACGGAAAGGTGAGGCATAGGGTGCCTAAAGGGAAACTGAGGCATGGGATTCCTAAAGGGAAATGGAGGCACAGAATGTCTGAAGGGAAACTGAGGAATGGGATTCCTAAAGGGAAACTGAGGCATGGGATGCCTGAAGGGTAATGAGGGCACAGGATTCCTAAAGGGAAATGGAGACACAGGATATCTGTAGGGAAACTGGAGCACAGGATGCCTAAAGAAAAATAGAGATACAGGGTGCCTGAAGGGAAACTGAGGCACAGTATGCCTGAAGAAAACTGACACAAGGCATTCCTAAAGGGATGCAGAGGCACAGGCTGTCTGCACAGAAACTGAGACCTGGGGTGCCTCAAGGGAACGGAGACATGACGTGCCTGAGGGGAAACTGAGGCACGGGATGGCTGAATGCCCTCTGAGCAGCTCCCAGAGCTGCTGCTGGCTCCAGCCCCGGGGCTGGTGTGGGATGGATGCTGACAGTGATGCAGGTGGGATGGACAGGGGAAGAGGGACACCCACCTGACGGCAGTGGTGCTGAAGGAGGCGGACGAGCGGGTGGAGATGTACGGGTAGTGCTTGGTGTCCAGCTTGTCATCGATGGCATCCTGAGGACACAGAGCCACGGGCCTGGGGTCAGAGAGGGGCCAGGCACAGCCCCACAGCTCCTCTGGAGGGCTGTGCCCAGGATTCCCCTCTGAGAAGCTCAGGAGCAGGCACTGAGCTGGAGGTTTCAGCCCTAGGATCCCCCTCCAGCACAAGAGACCTGCTGCTGCTTCACAGTGGCAGAAGGTCAGTGCCACCTGGGGGACCTTGCTGAGGTGCTGCTGCCCTAGGCAGGCCTCTCTGCTCTGGGCGTGAGGCTGAGAGGTCTCCTGGGGGTGAAGCCACCCCAGGGAGGCCTGTTGCAAAGGAAAACATGAGCTCTCTGCTTTTGGGACCTGAGAGAGCAGCAGCTCAGCTGGCCTGAGGGCAGAGGCAGCACTGAACTGCCCAAGAGCTCCTGGGACAGCTCCTGAGGACACAGACACAGCTGTACAGAGCCAGGCCTGTCCTGTGGCTCTGCTGGGACATGGGCAAGGCTGTGACAAGGCCACCCAGCTTTGGTGGCCACAGTGGCACACACACAACCAGCCTAGTTGTTACTGGATTTGTATTCCAGGGCTGCTGGGCAAGCCTGGTCTGGGACATGAAGAGTGAGGGGAGATCTCACTGCAGTCTAGAACTTCCTCATGAGGAAAAGAAAAGAGGCAGGCACTGATCTCTGCTCTGGGACAGGGACAGGAGCCAGGGAATGGCTCAGGCTGGAGATGAGGGAAAGGTTCTTCCCCCAGAGGGTGCTGGCACTGCCCAGGCTCCCCAGGGAATGGGCACAGAGCTCCAGGAGCCTTTGGACAGCACTGCCAGGGATGCCCAGGGTGGGACTGTTGGGGGGGGTCTGTGCAGGGACTGAGGCTGGATTTGATGATCCTTGGTACCTCTTACAACTCAGCACATTCTGTGATTCTGTGCATCCTACCTGGGGCCAGCACTGACTCATGGAGGCCAGGAAAGCCTCCCAAAATATCCCAACTGTGCTGCAATCCCAAGCAAGGAGCAGCCTGGAGGACACGAGTTCACAGAGCTGTCAGGGCTTGGGCTGGGAGCATCCAGCTCTCTGTAAGTCCCTTCCTGGATGGCTCTGGAATTCCCTGCTCTGCCCCCCAGCCCTGTGCTGGGTGCTGGCTCACCTCCATGATGTCCTTGATCACCGGGGTCCACCGGGACAGCTGGTAGGTCTGCTCGCTGATGCGCTCCTTGCGCTCCGGCTTGCTCCGGCGGCGCAGCGTGGACTGGGCACAGAGCACAGGGACACCCTGAGACACTGCAGCACCAGGGACACCCCCCAGGACACCCCACGGGGACAGGGCTGCCACAGCACAGGGGCAGGGCCAGGGGGAGGAGGACACTCACGTCTGTGATGATGGGCACGCCGAGGTGGGCCATGTTGGTGATGATCTCGCTGTCCTCTGCCGGGATCTGAGCGTGCTGGATCAGCTTGTTCAGGTTCTCCTCGGTGATTCCTGGGAATGCAATGGGGAGGAGGGGGTGTTCTCCTCAGGAATGTCTCACCAAGGGGACACAGCCCCTCTGCTGCCACTCAGCCTGCTCAGGGAGGCAGGGCTGGGTTTTCCCAGCTGGATGGTCCTGGCCAAACCTGGATGGTCCTGGCCAAACCTGGATCTGCCTGCCCACACCCCTGCCCAGGCATCCTCCTCACCGTTCTTCAGGAAGATGTAGAGCAAGATGATGCGGATCTTGTCATAGGTGCTGACGTTGCCATCCAGCAGGATGGGGACAATGGCCCTCATGGGGTCCTTGATCTTCTCACCTTCAGCATCAGTGCCCATGGCCAGGTCCTGTAGGGAACACATGCTCAGCACCACTCCATCCTGGAGTGGGGAGCTGCAGCCCCCAATGTTCCTGTGGGAACGTGGGGCTGGGGGAGTCATTTGGTACCTGTTCAACTCGGCAGAGCTTGTCCACAGTGCCCTGGTAGTGCTTCATGCAGTCCTCAGCCAGGTGCAGGTGGGTGGAATACTGGGGACACAAGAGTGGTCACCTCTGCAGTGCTGGCAGCAGCTGAGGGTCCCTCAGTGCCACCACCCACGGCCAGGGGAGAGCTGCCACCTCCTGCTCCCTGGGTGGGCTCAGTCACTGAACACACAATGTCCCCTCCCCATACCTTGCTGAGCTCCTTCTGGTACTGTGGCATCTTCTTCAGCATCTGGGACAGGTCCCTCATGGTTGTCTGTGAGGGAAGGGGACATGGTCACTCACCCTCAGAGACCTGGAGGCCACCAGCAGATGATCCTGCCAAGGACTTCTGTCCCCACGTGAGCCCCCCGTGGGGGTTTGGTGACACCTGATGTGTCACTGCCAGGTCTCCTCCCCTGAAGCTGAGTGGCAGGAGGGCTCTGCAGCTCTGCAAACTGGGGTCTAGTGGGGAGAAACCACCTGAGGAGCTCCCTCTGTGTGCCTGGCTGGGGCTCAGATGGTTCTTTCAGCTCCTGGCCACTTTTACACCGTACTGCCACCAGGGTCCCCTCACTGCCACCAGCTCAGGGAATGGGGACAGAGCAGCTGCTGCGGGAGGTGCATGGACCCTGTACTGGGGGCAAACTGCAAAGTTCTCCCAAAGGACTCCATTTTCCAGCCCCAGGTGTAGGGCTGGCACCCCACAGCCATCTCCCACTGCCAGGAACCTGACCACCCTTCTTCCCTGGCAAAGTGTCCCCAGGAGACCCCACCATGTGCCACCCATGGCTGAGCCCGTCCCCAGGTCACCTTGTCACCCGTGTTCATCCTCTTGCTGGAAGAAAACTCCTTCAGGGACCGGGTCACCTCCCTGCAGAGAGGAGGAGGGCAGAGCTGTGAGTGGGGAGGGGGCCCTCACAGCGGGGTGGGTGGCAGTGCCAAGCCAGTGTCCCACCCAGCCAGCAAACCAGCCCCAGGGCCACTCACTGGGACACCTCGGCGATGTGTTTGTGGCGCAGGGTGACCCACAGGTCGTCATCCTCATCCAGGAGAACTTCCTTGATCCGGGCCTCACCAATGCCACTCGTCTCATACCTGGAATGAGAGGAGGGATGTCACAGGGGATATGGGGCTGGGGGCACACACAGTCCCCTCACTGCTGGGTTTAGGGAGCTGGGGAGACACGAGGGCTCTTCTTGGCTGTGCCAGGAGCAAAGTGATTTCAACTGGGATTGACCTCTTCCCTTTTTGTACCCCTTCAACTCCTAAATGCTGGGAAGGGGCAGAGGGCTGAAGGCTGGAAAAGCCTTTTTGTCCCAGTCCTGCCCTCCAGGCCCACCAGAGTGCAGCACTGGTGCCTCCCGATGGAGGACTTGAGATGGATGGAGGGATGCTGAGCTCCCAAATCCTGGGAGCTGTCCTCATCAGTGTCACAGGGGTGGGGATGGCAGCACTGCACTCACTTGTAGACATCGTTCTCGATGGGCAGCAGGTCGTAGCTCATGGCCTGGAAGGTCAGCTCGTGCAGCACTGGGGACGCGGGGTCAAAGCCACGGTCCAGGATGAGGAGCTGGGAACGAGCCTTGTCCGGCCCCTGCAGACACAGCAGAGCCATCAGCACTGCCCTGGGGGCTCCCTCAGCCCCACAGGTGCTCAGGGGGCTGCTCTGGGGTCCCCACTCAGCGTCTGTGGCTGGCACAGAGACTTTAGGAGTGAAGCATCACCCCCAGCACCCTCCCCCAGGCTCCCAGCAGCGCTCACCTCGCCCATGGTGGGGTCGTCAGCCTTGTAGGCGTCCAGCTTGTCCTGGATGAGCTGTGCCAGCATGGCATTGTCCTTGTAATCCCTGGGGGAGGCAGGGGGACAGCTCAGCCCCACAGGGCAGGGGGTGGGGAGGAGATGTTGGTTTCCCTGTGCAGCACCCTTGGCTCATGGGAGAGCAGGGACCCGAGCAGGTTTTGTTTTTCATTCCCACCTCTCCTCAACGAGCTCCCATTTGCCTTGGAGCCACTCAGATTTCATGATCCAAACCCCCTCAGCTCCCCAGATCAAGTCTGAGCCTGTTTACACTGACCACGGGTGTCTGTCCATGCCACCAGCCTGTCCATCCCCAGGCTCTGACCAGCACAGCCCCATCCCTGTGGTGCCCAGGCTGGCCTTACCCGCGGTACCGCACGGCCGGGTATTCCTTCAGGGTGGCACAGAGCGTGGCAATCTGCTCTGCCAGGCGCTCCAGGATTGGGTTCTTCATCTGGGCCTTGTGGGGGCTGTAAAAGCTTTGGAAGGAGTCGGCCGAATCCAGAGAATAAACCTGGGGGAGCAGAGGGAGGGAGGTCAGAAAAGAGCAGCCCTACCCCAGATGGGTTTGCAAACCAGGTTCATCCCCAGATGCACCCAGCCGAGCCTGGGATCAAGCAGCTGGAGCTCAGTGATGCTCAGGGCATCCCTCAGAATTTCCAGCTCCTGGGACCCCAGCTCCAGCTCCATGGTAGGATCCCTATCCCTGTGTCCCTCCCAGCTGAGCAGAGGAGGCAGAAGACCCCTGCCCGCAGCAGTCACCTGCTCCCAGGCAGGGAAACAGAGACCTGGGGACAAGCTGTGCCCCCAGTAAAAAACGCATGAAGATGCCAAGAGGTCGCTCCCTAGGAATGCTGAGGATTGAAGGGTTAATGGCACCAAGCAGGCCTGGCACCATCTGTCCCCTGGTCCCTTTGTCCCCAGCAGGGGCAGATGGCCCAGGGCCAGCTCCCTGGTGCCCTTGGCTGGTGGCTGGGCTGGTGGCAGAGCTGGCCAGCACAGCTGTGGGCACGGAGCCAAGGCACAGCACCCGCTAAATCCCCGCTGGGATCAGCCCGGGAAGTCATCTCGGGAGACAGGGAGGCACAGCAAGGAGCCACCTGGGGGTGCAAGGCTGCTACACAAACCCTGATGGGCTGGAGAGGGGTCTGGAGCACCCCCTGGCTGTCCCAGCCCAGCACAGGCTCACCTGGGATTCGGAAGGGAGGAAGGCAATGTTGATCTCTGTCAGGGTTTTGATGACCTTGGCGGCGCGGGATTTCACCAGCTCATTGAAGAGGGCGTCGGGACAGGCTGCAAGGGGAGGAGGAGCAGGAGGGGGGTGCTCAGCATCTCTCCATCCCTCCATCCCTCATCCCTCCCCACCTGCTGGCACCGTGTCAGTGACTGTCCCTCCCCTCAGGGTACTCACAGTCAGTGAAGAAGACGTGGGCAGCTCTGTACTTGGAGGTGGGGGGATCCTTGAAGTCATTGATGAGGGAGTGGATGGACTGCAAGAGAGAGGGAGCAGCTGGGCTGGGCAGGATGGCACTGTAGGCCTCCCTCCTGCCTCAGAACAAGCTCTGCACCTCCATCCCATCACCCTGCTGGCATTGGAGCCAGGATATTTCCCATGTGCACAGCTGCCCATGCCAGCACCCCACCCCAGCCAGGTGTCCCTGTGTCCCCCACTGCTCTCACCTTCTCGGAGGGAGTGATGAGATACACGGCCTCCAGGCTGGGCAGCGGCTCCCGGCGCTTGTTGATGTCTTCCACAACTTGGGGGGGAAAAACAGGGATCATGGGCAGGGCACTCAGCCAGGCAGGGCTGTTGCACACCCCTGGTTGGATGTCCCATGGGCATTGGATGCCCCATGGCAGCCCCTCCATATCCAAAACAAGCCCAGCCACTCATCCCTGCCCACAGAGGAGCTGGAGCATCCCTGCCCACCCCATTCCAGCCCTGTGGTCCCTGCTGGAGCTGTGGGCACCTGGCCAGGTCCCAGGGGCCATGGATCTGCCTCTTGGTTTCTCCTCACATCCCCCTTGGCCTGAGGATGAAGCTCTGGCTGTACCAGACAAAACCCCACCATCCCCAACACCTCCCAGTACCCAGCCTGGGATTTCCTTCTCCTTTCCAAGTGTTGCAGGGAGCTATTTGGTTATCAGGCTGATAAAAACCAACACCTGGTCCCCTCCTCCAACTGAAGGACTGCCAGGAGACAAGGTGTTCTGGCTGCTCCAGCCCCAGCAGGCAAGGAGGGCCCTGTGGAACTCCAGCCTGGCACCAGGAGCCATCCATGGGCGATGGGGAGGTGGAGTGGCTCCATCCCAAGTGGGATAGGGCTGGCTGGGGGCTGTGCCAACCACCCTGTGCCAGCCTGGAGATGCCTTTGCAGGTGTCCTGGTGCAGAGGGAGATTTACCCCTTCCCAGAGGGAATGTGGGAGGCAGGGAGGGGGGTACTCACTGGTTATGCCCTCTGTCATGATGTCGGTCATCTTGCAGCAGGACGAGAGCATGCGCATGCTCAGCTGGTCCACCACCAGCACCTGGGGACAGGTGAGCACCCCGTGAGCACCCTGTGAGCACCCTGTGAGCAGCCTGTGAGCTGGGGGCACAGCAGGACCTTCCCCACCCTGCCCTTTCCCTGCTCCCTCCCCTCCCGGCCCCTCCCCGGGTTTGGTGTTTGGTGCTCACCTTCCATTCCCCCTTCTTCTTCACCTTCCGGATCACATCGTGCATAATCTCTGGAAGAAAGGGGATACAGGCACTGGTGAGAGCCCAGGTGTGCTCCCACAGCACCCCAGGGCCTGCTGGCAGCAGCAGGGGCTGCACTGGGGGCACCAAAGCCCCACCCATCTGCAGGGTCACGCTGAGCCCCACTCACTCTGTGCCTGAACTGGGGATGAATGAGGGGATGGGGGTGGTTTTGGGGTACCCAGGGAGGGGCGGTCACCCCCCCAGCCCTTTTCTTTTCTCATGTTTAGCACTCAAAGACACACCCTAGGCTGGTGGGGAGTGTGGGATGGTTGGGGGTCCCTGTGGGGAGCCTGGGGGCCACCCCATGAGGTTCAGCCCTAATCCAAAGTGCTGGGAAAACAACAGCAGCTTAAGAGCTCCTTTTAGAAACAAGAATCAAGCAGCCTGAGCCTGTTCCTTGTAATCCCTCACAATCCCATTTCACCTCCCATGGCTGCTGGGCTTATGCAACCAGGCAGGACAGCAGCACCCCCAGGACCACCCCACCCCAAATTCCACCCCAAACTCCAGCTCCTTGTGAGTTCAGGGACATGAGGAGGTGGCAGTGGGACAGCCTTTGGGGTTGGGTAGCAGGAAGGGGGGTTCAAGCCTTGCCCTCCTGCCCAAAGATCTGTTTTGGGGGAACAAGGTGCCCCCCAACCCCTTTCACCCTGGTGTGTGAACCACTGTCCCCCACAGAGCTGAGCCTGGGGAAAGGATTCTGTGCCATGTCCTCACACAGCATTCTTTCCTGGATTTCATCCCTGCAGGGTTTTGCTCTGAGCTCCTGGTCCCAATAAAATGCCAGTTAAATGCCCAATAAAAAGCCAATTAAGCAATGTCTCTGAATTAGAAAACAGAGGTGTCACCCTGCCAGCCTCAGCCTTGGGAGCCTTCCCTGTGTCTCACCCCAAGTGTGCTGATTCCCTGGGTAAAGCCCAGCAGGCTCCAGAGCTGGCACTGGTGATAAAACAGGATAAAGGGATAAAACAGGAGCCTCTCAGTGTCTCTATCTGTCCTGCTGCAAAACCTGGAGCAAACAGCCATTCCTCACTGCCATTCCTACCACTGCACATCCATCACCTCTCCCAGCTAAATCTGCCTGCAGGAAGCCCCAGAAGGACACTGGCCTGGCCCTCGGTGTCCTGCCTGCCCTTGGTCACATCCTTTGGCCTCTCCACGGGGAGAGGGGGCTCAGGGCAGCTCTGGGCTGGGACAGAGGGGATGGAGGGTACCTGAACTGGGCAGGCAAAGCTGTGCCTATGTGTGCTGCCCACCTGCACCCACCAAATGCACCAGGAGCTGTCCCCTGTGGGCAGGAGTTGGCAGTGAGGACTGCCCAGGCACTCCAGTGCTGCTCCCTGTTCGTGCCCTGGCACAGCCAGGGAGGGGTGATGGCAGCACATCCCTGCTCCTCCTGCCACTGCTCACATCTGGCTCCTGCCCCGGGGCCAGGAGCCAGCAACAACAGCACTGAGGCTCCATCACCATCATCCCACAGGCTCCATCACCATCACCCCATCCCACAGGCACCACCATCATCCCACAGGCTCCTCCATCCCATCCTCCAAATTCCATCCCATCCCACAGGCATCATCCCACCCCACAGGCTCTGTCACCATCCCACAGGCTCCATCATCATCCCATCCCACAGGCACCATCACCATCCCATAGGCACCATCACCATCCCACAGGCACCATCACCATCCCATAGGCACCATCACCATCCCACAGGCTCCATCCCAGTAAAGCACAGGGGGCCATGGTGGTGCACCATGGAAAGGATCAGCAAAAAGCAGCAGGCAGGAAGAATTCCTGCCCCTACCATGAAAATCCAGCTGGAGAAGGAAGGACAGAAGGACAGGACAGAAGGAAGGAAGCTGGGAAGGGCATCCTGTAGCCCAGGGGATGGTGTTCCCATGAGGAAAGTGACCCCAAGGGCACAAGATCCCAAAAAGGGCTCCCAAATTGCTGCCTCAGCCCCTCCCAGCATGTCCTCGCTGCAGCAGCAGCTGCAGGGGACACTGTGGCTCTGTGGGAACACCGTGTCCCTCCTGCACAGGGAGGGCTGGGCTGGGTGGAGGATGCTCGAGGGGGGGAGCATCTGCCTGGCTGCAGAAAGTGCTGTCACATCCCCAGCCTGGCCCTGGAACCAAGATGGGCCCCTCAGAGCAGGAACTGGGCACTTCAAAGGGAAATTTCCCTGAGCTTTGTAGCTTTAGGGTGTCAATCTTTGATCCCCAGGCACAGTCATTTCCTACATCAATGTCCTCTCCTGCCCTGACCATGGGTCAGACCTGACTCCAAATTTTGGCTCTTCCACAGGCTGCCAGTGCCAGCTCAGCGCCCAGGCAGGGTCAGGAAAGAGGCAGATCCACAGAGCATCCTCCAAAGAGCTCCAGGGTCCTGCCAAAGGGCACAAACTGGAGATTGGTGTCACATTTAGGGAGACATGGCCATGAACTTCCCCTCCTGGGTGTCGCTGCAGCAGCCACTAAAACACAGCTTAGGGAAGAGTGCTCAGGGCTCCCAGGGGAAATGGGAGGTCCTGAGGTCCCAAGGTCCTCAGGCCATGCCCAGTCCCCTCCCAGAAGTGGTGCTCTCACATTCCACATCAGCAGGCCAGATGTTGCTGACCATGTCCTCAAACATCTGTCCAGAGAGAGGTTCTAGGATCTAACATCACTTTCTGATGCTCACGGGCAAGTTTTTCATCTTGGAGATAAAACCAGGTTTCAGGGGAAAAAACATCCCTGAGTGTCTCATCCAGTGCCTCCAACACTTGGCTTGTCTGGACCCACCACGTCACATCTGTTTCCTTCAGGCTGAAAGGATCTGAATGACAATTTCTCCCAAGAACAGGGAATACAGACAGCTCTGGATCCTCCTCCAGCACCAGAGCCCCTGGACACATCTCTGCTGTGAATGGAGAACCTCTGGAGCAGCGTGGCCCTAAAAGTGCCACCAGGCAGGTGTCATGTTGGAGACCCAGCCCAGCACCTGCAGGCAGGCTCATTCTCAGGGTGACACACGTCACCCCCTGCCTCATTTCCAAGCAGGTGACACGCTGGCCCAGTAGGACCTGAGCCCATCCATCCCTCCAAGAGGCTTATCCCACGTTATTTATACCCTGGCCTTCCCTTGGCCCTGCCTTGGGCATGGAAACAGAGCCAGCCCCAATGTGTCCCACCGGAGCTGGGGAAGGAGGAAGCATCCCTGCCAAGCCAACAAAGCTGTGTCCCCAAAAGATGGACCCATTTTGGGGAACCCCAAAAGATGGAACCATTTTGGGATGCCCCAACAGATGGAACCATTTTGGGATGCCCCAAGAGATGGACCCTTTTAGGGGTTCCCCAAGAGATGGATCCTTTTAATGATGCCCCAAGAGATAGACATTTTTCGGGGTTCCTCAAGAGATGGGCCCATTTTGGGGTTCCCCAAGGCCATTATCCTGCTTCAGAACAGGCCTGGAAGCTGCTGAGCAGCCCTGACCTCCCTGGGGGGTTGGTACAGCCCTGTCCTGGCCACCATGCCAGGCTGGGACACCAGGGTGGGGACACTGCAGCTGGGGACACTCCAGCTGCAGTGCTGACCCCAGTGCCACAGCGATGGCCAAGCTCTTCCCTCCTGGGAATTCCTGCTGCTCAGAAATGTTCCTTCACTGCCACATCCCTCACTGGGGGCCTGATGGGGCACAGGGAGATGGAGCTGCTTTATGGATGGGCAGGAACTGATCCCAGCCATGAGCTTTTCACTCTGCTCACACATCCTGAGTCTCAGGATCCCAAATCCCCGAGCAGCTCCGGAGAGCTGGAGCACAGAAATCCACGTTGAGGTTTGCTGGAGTCCCACTTCTCCTAAAAAACTGTCAGGCTGCATCTCCCAGACTGACACGTTTGGCTTTGGGTTGGCCTGGCAACTGCTTTTGTGCTGGTTCATTAACTAATTGCTCAAGCCAGTGTGAATGTTGCACTGATCCAAGCACGGCTGGACAGAGTGGAGCACGTCCCCACCTCCAAACAGCCCCAGCCGGGGCTCTGCAGGTGCCATCCCCAAATAAAACAGGCAGCAGGGACCAGAGGGTGGCAGGAATGGCCCTCCAAGGCCACCAGCACCACCCAGCACATGGAGATCACTGGAAGGAGACAAAGCCCACCCGATGTCCTTCAGCACGGCTAAGAATCATCCAGGGGGGACCTGAGTCATAACCCACAACCCAAACAAGTCTCAAACACCTCCCCTTCAGCAGCCCAAGCCCTGAACATCCATTTTTCCCACTGGATTATGCCCACCTGGAAGCCCTCAGCCTTCCTGGAGGACACATTCCTCACCCAGGAATCCAGGGATTAGTCCCAGTCCTCATGGTAACCTGTGTTTAATTCCTCTTTTTCCTGTTAGCACTGCCCTCGTGAAGGATGGCCAAATTTATCCCTGCTGGGCAAAGCTTTGGGAAAGCTGCACAGCCTAGGGAGGAGGAGGAGGATGGAGACCTGGAGCTCTTGAACTCTGCAGAAGTTGAGTAACACAACCAGAAGTGAAAAAGGGAAATTGAATGCATAATCACACCCATGAACCCTCTGAGTGCCCTGGAGAGACAGAGGAAAATCCACGAGGTTTTCACTGCAGGATCAAGCACAGGGTGATTGTTGGGGTGCCCTGTGCAGGGACAGGAGATGAACTTTGATGATCCTTGTGGGTCCTTCCCACTCTGGATATCCTGTGGTAACTCCAGACAATTCCCTTGGCTGTGCACAAGGATCTGGGAGGTGAGCAGAGTTTCCCTGTTTGGGTACAATCAGTGACCCACAGCCCTTCATGTCCCTGCTGAAGCCACCACCCTTCACCAGCACTTGTCCTTTTGCTCCAAATGTTTCCATCCCCAGCAGATGTTGTCCCTGGCTGTGGTGCTGGTGGTGTGGCCATTGCTGTTGGTGCTTCAGTGCCAAGAGGAGCCCAGAGTGTCCCCAAGGGGAGGTGACTCTCACATTCCTACACGTGGCCATGACTTTCTGAGCTGGTTCTTCTCCGCCATGATATAAAACAGAGGAAAACACCAACAAATCATGGGGTTTTTTTTTTTTTTTGGTGGGGAATCCAGGCTGGGCTGGTCTCCTGTGACCTCAGGGACACCAGGACAGGCTGGAGGGCAGCTGGCATGTGGCTGAGTGGTCCTTGCTGCTCCCTCATTCAAGGCCAAACCATCTGATGGGCTCCACAAAAGAGCCTCTAGCACAGGTGCCCACAGGTGTGTGCACATTCCGTGTTCCTGTGTGCACATTCCCGGGTTCTCTCCCATCCTGGGGGACGTGGGAGCCCACAAATTAAAGCACCTTCAGCCCTGCTCTATTTTTGCTCTCTCCACAGCCAATCTCTTTCCCCGCACCACGAGTTGGAGGGAGCAGCATCTGCTCCTCAGCGTACGACCAAAAGCCTTGTGATGGTGATGACTCTCCTTTGAAAGGTGTTGATTTTGTGGGAAGAAGGAAGGAATCTTTCCTGG
Source organism: Zosterops lateralis (assembly GCF_965231275.1). Classification (NCBI taxonomy): domain Eukaryota; kingdom Metazoa; phylum Chordata; class Aves; order Passeriformes; family Zosteropidae; genus Zosterops; species Zosterops lateralis. The sequence goes on along the minus strand of NC_139780.1, from coordinate 2,341,598 downwards.
GATACTTTCTCCAAGAGGTGCAGAGGAATCAGACACAGACCTCACTTCTTCTTTTCTTTTTAAGAAGCAAAGAGTCGAAATCCTCTCCATTAGTGGCTTTTTTAACCTTCTCACACATGCAGACACTGGTGAGTGGATGCAGCCCTGCCAAACTGAGGTTTGTCACTCTTGGTCACTTTCCATGGTCACATATGGGCAGGAGTTTCTCAGCCCCTGGTGCAGACTGTGATCTGGAGATTGAAATTGTTCTGCAGTGCCTGAGATGGTGAACGCTGATTTTTACAACAATTCTTTCAAGCTTTTCCAACTTTGAGCTGACACTGGAGGTGGACACAGCCTGGTGACAGAGCTACAGCCCCAGCAGAGGCTTTGCCCATTCCTGTGCCCACACACCACACTGGTGGCACCACGGGGACTCCTGGGAAATGGGAATTGGGAGGATGGGCTGCCCAGGGAGCCACTGGATTCAGGGGACATGGTGGGGACAGGGTGCAGAGACCTCCTGCTCCTCACCCATCCACCTCTGCAGCAGGCTGAGGTCACAGCTGTGCCCTGTGCAGGCAAGAGGATGCCATGGGAACCCCTCTGTGCCCTTTGCTGCCTCCTCTTCCTCTCAGCCTGGCACAGCCCTTGCCAGGCCTGGCATGTACAGCACACCAGCTGGGCACTGAGATGGGCTCAGAACATCCTCCACAAGCAGCATCTGACCCTCCAAGGCTCCCTGTGCCCCCAGCAGGGGCTGGTGGCAGCTGAAGGGTCCCCAAAAGCCAGGCTGAGTCAGGTACCAGCAGGTCCCCAAGCTGTGCCCCAGGCTGGCAGCAGCCCCAGCCCTGCCCCTGCCTCCTCCCTGTCCCTGCAGGTGCAGCACAACCCGAGTCCCTGAGTCATGCCCAGGCTGGGGTGGACCCTGGAGAGGCCCAGCTGGGGACATGGAGTGACACTGGGCAGCGTCAGACCTTGTCCAGGCAGGATTTGGCCCTGGCAGGAGGCTCTGGGCACAGGTCAGCTCTGGGGGAGGCTGTGCAGGTCAGGCTGCTCCGTGGGAGGATCACCTGGTGGCCTGGGGGAAAGGTGTTTTCTTGCTGTGTCTGCAAAGTGCTTCCTTATCTCAGGGCTCCTCTGCTCCTGCCACCTGCCTGTGACAGCACAGGCAACACAAGGAGCCTTTGGGGATGTTGAAGGGGTGCAGGGGTTTTTGGATCCAGCACAGAATCACATCCATATGCTCCAGCTCCATCATGGCAGGTGCTGCACAGGTGTCACCCCTGCAGCAGGGCCCATCTCTCCTCGCTGCTGGCAGTTCAGTGAAGTAAAACCAGCCTCCTCCTCCTCCTCACTGCAGGCTGCTGCAGGAGAGCCACCACTGGGCTGGGCAAGGGAAGGTGGCCCTGAGAAGATCCAAGGGGCACAAAAGGATGGGAGGGATGTCCATGCAGTGGGAGGGTGAGGTGAAGATTTGGGGATGGGTGTCTTCAAAGCTGCCAGTCTCAGGTGAGATTTTCCCAACCAGCACCAGGGCAGAGGGGCCAGTTCTCCCTGGGAGGGGACACAGGGACACAGCAGGGGGACCTGGTCCTCAGGCATCACCTCTGGGGACCAGCACACTCAGCTCCAGCCCTGCCCACACAGCAGCAAGTCCAGGAGGACGCAGTCACCATCGCTGGACACCTTGGGAAGGCACAGGGACACCCCCAGCACACACCCCACAGCTCTGGCGGGTGACAATCTGCTTCTGCCCCTCTCCTCCTGCAGCCCCGGCCCACCTCTCCCCCTGCCCACCGCCTCCCACCTCTTCAGAGGCCTCCAAACCCTGTCTTGTTATGGCACCAGCTGGTCAGAGGAATAATCCGGGTCTGGAGGGAAGCCAGGGCAGAATGCAGCTCGGGAGGGGGGGCTGGCGGAGCGAGCCATGGCAACGCAGCAGCATCCTCCTCATCCTCCCATCCATCCATCCATCCATCCATCCATCCATCCATCCATCCATCCATCCTCCTGCAGAAGGAGCCCACAGGAGATATCCTGGCCCCAGGGTCAGCCCCAGGCTCGGCCCTCTTGCTGCTCAGGAGCAAACATCTCCTGCAGGAAAACCTCCAGGGAGCACCGGGCTGGCGCAGCCCAGGGAATCCCATGCCAGCATCACCAGTGCACAGGGGGCTTGGAGACCCAACTCTGGGGGAGCAGCTCCACCTGCAACAGCCCCCCCCAAGCCCAGGAGCTCCCCGAGGAGCACCCTGCTCTGTCTGGGGAGGAGGGCTGGACCCCAGGGTGCTCCCCCCCGGTGCCAGCCCTGGCTCCTCTGCAGCATTCTGCCTGCACAAACCCCGGTGTGCCACCCACGCTTCCCGGCTCCGGCGCTGCTGCCCGGCTCCACATTATCATTTTCAGTCTGGAACGATGTTTTTTTAAGGGGAAAAAACGGAGCGGTTTGTCACTAAACCCTGAAGGGGAGGATTAAGTCAGATTTCCCTGCTGCTGCCTTGAACCTCTCTCTCTCTCTGCGTGTCTGTGTGTGTGTCTGTGCTCTCTGCCAGCCTGTTCCGGAGCGGAGACAATGAATGAAAACAAGGGACACGCAGTGGCGCTGGGCTGTGTCCCCTCTCTGCTGAGGGCACCAGGGGCTGTGGGCGGTGGATCCAACCCCCCCTTTTCCCGCATCCCACCTCTCCCCACTCCAGGACCGACTTTCCCCTCCAAAATAAACCCCAGCAAAGCCCCAGAGCCAACCAACCAACCAACCAACCAACCAACCAACCAACCCCCCCCATGCCCATTGCTGATCCTGCAGCACAACAACGCCGGGACATTTCCCTGCCTTTCCTTCCCCCGTCCATTTTGGGCAGTGTCCCCGCTGCAGCACTGGGCGGGGGGATGGCGCAGCCCCCCTGTCCCCGAGGCGGGTGACAGCGAGGAGGTGGCAGGGCCATAAATCCGCGGGGATCCCCCCCCTGTTTCCCCCCCATCGCCATCACCACCCACCCGATCACACCACCCGCCATCTGCAGCGGGAGGGAGGGCGGGGGGGAACACACGGCCACGGATGGCACGCCAAAAACACCCCCCCAAAAACAGCAAAAAAATCCTAAAAAAACACCCCAAAATCCCAGCCCGCGGCCGGCCACGGTGCCACGGAAATAAACCCTGCGAGAGGCGGGGAGGAGGAGGAGGAGGAAGGCTCATGGCTGCGGGGGGAAGTTCCCACCGGTTCCTGCCCTTTCATTATTTTTTTTTTTTTTAATGCGGAGTTTTTTTTCCGCCTTAATTTCACCTCGGGGGAAAAGGAGCGTCGCTCCTTCCTGGTCCAGCCTGGGGTGTTTTTTGGAGAACAAACCACCCTCCCCCTGTGTTCTCCCTGGGGAAAATATCGCCTTGCAGCAGCCGGGAAGGAGGAAGCGGAGCTGGGGATGGTGGGGCCGAGCCCCCGCCCGCCGCTCCCGGGAATATTCCTGTTTCCATTCCCATCCCCATCCCCGGCCAGGGAGCGGGACCCCCGCGGGAAAGGGATGCCCGGGGATGGGGGGGACACACACAGATAAGGAACATCCGGGAAAATAATAATAATAATAATAGGAATAATAATAATAATAATAATAATAATAATAGGAATAATAATAATACGGAGCGGGATTTGCTGCAGACAAAGCGGGAGGGCCCGGCCTGGCTTTGCGCTGGGGGAGGTTTTTTTTGGGGGGGGGTCTGCACCTCTCTGTGCCCCTCCCCGCCCCCCCTACAGGGGAGGCCTTTCGGCCCTTGGGGAGATTTGGGGCCACGGGGGTCGAGGGGGGATCAAACCTGGAGGGTCTGTGGCTTCCTTGTCCCCCCCCCCTCTCTCTTTTCCACCAAAATCCTTCCCCCCCCTCCGCCAGCACTGCAGAAAAACCCCAAACACCGCAGAAATCCAGCAAACACAGCCCGGAAGGTGCCGGCAGCCCCGGCCCCCCCCCGCCCACCCCTCCAGCGTGTCCCCAGGGGGTGTCCCGTGTCACCCTGTGTCCCCCCCGCCCCCCCGAGGGTCCCTATGGCGCATCCGCAGCATCCCCCCCCCTTCCCCCCCCCCCAAACCCCGGCCGGGGCACCCCCACCCCCCCCCAACCCCCGCGGCTTCCCCGAGTCCCCCCCACCCCCAAACCCCGCCGAGCTCTGGGGGGGCGCGGATCTTACTCTCTCCCACCACCGCCTTCAGTCCGATGGGCGCCATGTCTCGGTGCCGGGGGGGGGCGCAGCGGCCGGGGGGGGTTTAGGGGGGCACCCAGAGGCGCGCAGGGCCGGGCGAGGCTGCGGGTGGCGGCGCAGGGATGCGGAGGGCGGAGGGAAGAGGGAGGAGGAGGAGGAGGATGGGGAGGGGGGGGCTCGGCGGGCGGGCAGGGGGGGGCGCGGGGGGGCGGGGCGATCAGCTGACCGGGGCGGGGCTTGGGCTGCGCGTCACCGACACGCCCCCGGCACGCCCCGGCACGGCCACGCCCCCCACCGCAGAGCGGAGCCCGCCCACAGCGCCCCCTGGCAGGTGGGATGCGGTACTGCAGCGGTGCCGCCCGCGGGGCACGGGGACATGAAGGGACAGGGGACACACATGGACAGGGGGACAGACACAGACAGGGGGACAGACATGGATAGGGGGACAGACATGGACAGGGGAACACATATGGACATGTGGACAGACATGGACATGGGGACAGACATGGACGGGGGACAGACACGGACATGGGGACACGGACATGGGGACACACACGGACGGGGGACACACACGGACATGAGAACACATATGGACATGGGGACAGACACAGACACGGGGACATACACAGACACGGGGACACAAATGGACAGTGAGACACACATAGACATGGGGACGCACATGGACACGGGGACACAAACGGACAGGGGACCCGAACAGACACGGGGACACACATGGACACAGGGACACAAACTGATCCTCCACAACCAGAGTCACCCATGGACACACAGTCATGGACACAGGCCCTCTCACATGGCATCACCCACAGACACTGACACAGACACACAGACACGGGGATACACACGGACCCTTTGGGCCAGAATCACCCCCGGACACACACACAGAATCCCCCACACATAGTGTCACCCATGGCACTGACAGACACACAGACACACATGGAAACCCCCTGTAACGGGAATGACACACAGACACACACCCGGCACACCCCCACAACCAGAATTAACACAGACACACCCCCAGCATCACCCTCACACACCCCCAACATCACCTCCACACACCCCCAGCATCACTCTCACACCCAGCATCACCCTCACAGACCCTCAACATCACCCTCACACCCCCAACATCACTTATACATCCCCAACATCACCCTAACACACCCCCATTATCACCCTCGCACACCCCCAGCATCACCCTCACACCCCCAACATCATCCCCACGCCCCCAGCATCACCCAAGGACATGCACCCAGTATCCCCCCGCCCCCAGCACAGCCCCTCCCCGTGCCCCAGGGCTCAGCTCTGCCACCAAAGCTCTTCCCCATGGTGGGGCTGGGGGGAACCTGTCCCTCTGACCCCCAGGGCTGCAGTGGGGAGGGGTCTGTGGGGTGAATCAGGTTTATTTCCCAGTAAAATATCATCACACACACACACACACAGAGGGGATCAGTCACCCCGCGGCCATCCCTGCACTCTGGGCACGGCAGGGCTGTAAATCTGGGGGCAAAGGGTGTGTGTGTGTTCACCCTGCCAGGCACCCTGTGAGCTTTCCCTCCAGGCTGGCTGCCAGGCCTGCCAGACTCTGTGGCTGACTCCCAGGGCTGTGCCCAGAGGATTTTGGTGCTTCTGTGCTTCCCTTTCTGAGCCTGGGCTGGGTGTGAAGGGGGGAAAACGGGAAAGGAGGAGGGGAATGGCTCAGTGCTAGCACAGAGCACATGGCAGAGATCCAGGGGCAGGCTGTGCCCGCAGGTGTGTGAATATGGATATATGTATATGTATGTATGTATGGCCACGGAGAGGTTCACCCTGTCACAGCGTGCCTGGGGACACAGGGCAGCAAAGCAGCGCCCCGAGGGACAGCACAGTGACACAGGCCCGTGCTCCATCCAGCTCCAGCAGCCCCAGGTCTGGCCAGTCCCAATCCTCTGCTAACAAAACCTCCTCTCCTCGACGCTTCCTTAAAAATAATCCGGAGTTGAGTTTGTCAGAGGCTCCGGACTCGGTGCCAGGCGCGGGCTATAAATACCAGCAGGCTATTTAGGAGCGAGGTATTTATACTGCTCCTCCAGCTCCCTGTCAATCTTCCCAGGGAGGCCGAGCATCGCTTGTCTGCAGGAAAAGCCCCAGGGCGTGGAGGGAACTGCAGGAGAGCTGGACTCAGCTGGAGGGGGTCCCCAAAATGTGTCCCCTTGCCCTTGGGGACTCTCAGCTCCCTGGCAGCCCCGTGGTTCTTTTGCATCCATCACACCTGGCAGAAAATATAAATAAGGAAAGAGTGGCACTTGTGTCACTGGAAAAATTTGGGAGCTGAGCTGCCCCACTCCACAGGCTGCCTGGGGAAGGTGTCAGGCTGGGGATGGAGGCTTTGGAGGGGAAAGCTGGGAGGGCAGAGATGGGATCAGCTTCCCCAAGGTGGGTGGAGGGGGCTGTTGGTGGGAATGATGGTCTGGAGTCCTGACAACACGGATCAAATATGGGCAGGGCCCATCCTGACACCCAGGACCCTGCTGGCCTCGGGGATGGATGGGACACACAGGCTGATTCCCACTCCAGGCAGGACTGTGGGCTGGTGGGCACAGACTTCAGAACCTTTGGGACCCCCAGAAACCTTTCCCTGCTCAGGGGGATGTGGGTGAGGAGCTGGGGCTGGACACCTCCAGCACAGCAGGGAAGGGAAGGGAAGGAAAAAGGGAAAAGGGAAAAGGGAAAAGGGAAGAGGGAAAAGGGAAAAGGGAAAAGGGAAAAGGGAAAAGGGAAAAGGGAAAAGGGAAGAGGGAAAATGGAAAAGGGAAAAAGGAAAAGGCAAAAGAAGGGAAACAGCTTTTTCTCGGCCTCCTTTCCATACAGGGCTGGGAAGGAGCATCAGGGTGGATATTGCTCCCCTCACTCCATCCTGTGCTGTTTGGGTCCAAATCATGGAAATTGGGATGGCCAGATCTGGCAATTGGGCCCTCCACCAGCAGCTGTTGGTGTGGGATGGAGCCCAGGGATTGGGGGGCCAGAGAAGGGACTGGTCTTGGGGTCAGAGCTGGCTCAGGCTGGTTTTCCTGACAGACAAGTTGAAGGATGTCTGTGGTACCAAGGGGAAGTTGATGTAGGAGATGCCTCCCCCAGCAGCCTTGGGGCCACATCCTGATCTCTCCTCTCTTAAGGAGTCCAGGCCAAGAGGCCCCACTCTGGGCTTTTTCAACCCCAAAAATACAGTTAGAAGCTATTAAGATGCTGGAAATGTGTTTAACTGGCAGAAATGAGGGTGCCCCACAATCTGCTGAGTCCTGGGGCTGAAGGAGGAAACACTGGCAGCTCCTGCTGATCCACTCACCATCTTCCCTGGAGGCTCCCCTGGAACTTTTGGGATTTTAGGGCACTATGGGAGGGTGTGAGAGTGTCCAGTATCCACTGGGGAATGCATCCATGGTCCGGGGATGTGGGATGGAGGGGGCACTTCCACTCCCTGTGAGTGCAGGCAGAGGCAATGCTGGCTGTTAAATGCCCAGCCCTGGGGGAAGGTGCTTGTGGGGACAGCGAGGGCACAGTGTCACCCGTTGTTTGTGTCCCCATGAGTGCCTGGGGCTCAGCTCCTCGGGGTTAATCATCTCCAAGAGCCTGGTGTTTGTGCTGGAGGCAGCGAGGGCTGGTGGCTGAGCAGATCCTGCTCTGGGGATTTGGGTTTTCCCCGTTTCCAGCTGTTCACCATTGGTCAAACATGGAATTTTTTCTTTCCCTCGGTGCAAATGCCGGAGCTGTGACCCAGCACCCGCCCCTGCGCCTGCCCAGGGTTTGGAAGTGGGGCAGAAAACCACTTTTCCCAATATCCCACAGCAAAGAGGAGAGCCAGGGTCACATCCATGCCGTGCCAGTGACCATTCCCTGTGCCCATCCCAGTGCCCAGGCTGTCCTGCCTGTGCCAGTGCCTGTCCCATGTCCTGTGTTCTGTGTCCTGTGTGCCGTGTCCCGTGTCCCATATCCCATGTCCTGTGTCCCATGTCCCATGCCATGCCAGTGCATGTCCCACGTCCTGTGTCCCATATGCCATGGCCTGTGTCCTGTATCCCATGTCCCATATCCTGCGTCCCATGTCCCGTGTTCCATGTCCCATATCCCATGTCCCACGTGCCACATCCCCTACCCCACTTCCTGTGTCCCATGTCCCATATCCCACATCCCATCTCTTGTGTCCCATGTCCCATGCCATGCCAGTGCATGTCCCATGTCCCACGTCCTGTGTCCTGTATCCCATGTCCCATGTCCTGTGTCGTGTGTCCTGTGTCCCATGTCCCATGTCCCATATCCCATATCTCATATCCCATACCCCATGTCCCATGTTCCATGTCTCATGTCTCCTGTCCCCTGTCCCATATCCCGTGTCCTGTGTCCCGTGTCCCATGCCCCATGTCCCACATCCCACGTCCCATCTCCCATGTCCCATGTCCTGTGTCCCATGTCCCATGTCCCCTGTCCCGTGTCCCCTGTCCCCTGTCCCACGCCCTGCCGGTGCTGTCCCCGTGCCCACACGCGGTGCCCAGGCCGGTGCCAATGTCGCCAGTCTGTCGCACCCTCCGCAGGCTGCACCGAGCCGGTCCCGGCTCCCCGCCAACGCCTGGCCGGCGGCCACCAGTTATTCACCAGTTATCCCAGTGCCGGCCGGCAGAGGGGAATGACGGTCCGCAGGAGCCTCCTCCTCCTCCTCCCTCCTTCCTCCTCCCTCCTCCTCCTCCCGTGCCCCCCGCTCCCCGGGCTGTGCTCCCCCGGCCCCTCCCTGCCCTGGTGGGCGCTGGTGGGCGATGGGTGCCCACCCACCGGGGTGAGGGTGGGGTGACACCCCCTGTCACAGCCCCGTGGGGGCTTGAGGATCCCCAGGTGTCCTCAGGCAGTGTCACCGCTCTGCTCAGAGATCCGTCCCTAGGCTGGAGCTGATGGATCCTGCTCAGAACTCCATATCCAGCCTGGAGCTGGGGCTTGGAGCTGATAGATCCTGCTCAGAGCTCCCGGAGCTGATGGATCCTGCTCAGAGATCCTTCTGCAGCCTGGAGCTTATGGATCCTGCTCAGAGCTCCAGGAGCTGATGGATCCTGCTCAGAGCTCCAGGAGCTGATGGATCCTGCTCAGAGCTCTGTCCCCAGGCTGGAGCTGATGGATCCTGCTGAGAGCTCCGTGCCCGGGCTGGAGCTGACGGATTCACCCCTGATTCAGCAGAAGCCGGTCGGGGCAGGCCTGATTCAGCAGACTTTAATCGCGCTGTTATCTGGGAGCGCAGCGCTGGAGTCAGCAGCGGGACGGAGGGCGCAGCAGCCCCGCGGGCACGGCACCAGGCTGAGCTGCCCCGGCCTTTATCAGCGCTGCGAAGCTTTATTGCTGCAATTGCACTGCTGTGAACTGCAGCCGGAGCAGTTCTGGGGAGGACGAGCAGCAGGAGGGCACCTTCAATCCCTTTCTCTGCCGGGTGTTTCTCCCCCTGCCCATCCTGGGCGGGCTCAGCCCCCAGGGCACAGCGGGTCCCTTGATCCACTGGGCACTTCCAAGGCCTTAGAGGTGATTCCAGGTGGGTTTCCATCCCCACCTGTGGATGGGACCTGAGCCCAGCTGTGAGGGACACCCCGACCTCCCCTTGGCTCATCTCCTGCTCTCAGACCCCTCCCCAGCTCTTCCCCCACCGTGATCAGGTTTCCCGGTGATCAGGAGAGGTGGAAACAGATCCTTGTGCCAGGGTCACTGAGAGTGGAAGGAAAACTCCACTGATTGTCCCCGGTGTCGGTGAGAGGGAGATAAACATTTACCGGGCTGGAGAGGATTTATCCCGCCGTGTTTAGTGGCTGCAGGAATTTTACAGGATTCTGGAGGTGGGGAGTGACTGGGAACAGGCTGTTCTGGGCGCTCTGCAGGTGCATCCACCAGCTCTGCTGCTCAGAGGTCAGATTTTACACCCCGGGGATGACTGCATGGAAAATCCATGGGAAACAATGGGATGATCCTCCCCAGAGGGAGCAGCTGAGGGGCAGGAGGGAGCTGAGCACACAACCCCCTGTCAGGCTGTGAGCAGAAAAAAACATCCCACATAATCAATTTTTTTTGTTTTGTTTTTTAAATGCTTTGTCACAGCCAGGGATTGTGGCACCAGGATCATCCAGGAGAGGGACAGGTATGGAACACTTTGCTCATCATGGTGCAAATGCACTGAAGGCTTTGAAAGCTTTAATAAAAATATCCCACATAATCAATTTTTTTTTTGTTTTGTTTTGTTTTGTTTTGTTTTGTTTTGTTTTGTTTTTATGTGTTCTCTCACAGCCACAGATTGTGGCACCAGGATCATTCCAGGGGAAGTCCTGGGAGGGTGAAGGACAGGTATGGAACACTTTGCTCATCATGGTGCAAATGCACTGAAGGCTTTGAAAGCTTTAATAAAAATATCCCACATAATCAATTTTTTTTATTTTAAAATGCTCTGTCACAGCCACAAATTGTGGCACCAGGATCATCCAGGAGAAGGACAGGTATAGAACACTTCACTCATCATGGTGCAAATGCACTGAAGGCTTTGAAAGCTTTAATAAAAATATCCCACATAATCAAATTTTTTTTTGTGGTTTTTTTTTTTGTTTGTTTGTTTGTTTGTTTTGTTTCGTTTTGTTTTGTTTTGTTTTGTTTTGTTTTTTGTTTTTATGTGTTCTCTCACAGCCACAGATTGTGGCACCAGGATCATTCCAGGGGAAGTCCTGGGAGGGTGAAGGACAGGTATGGAACACTTTGCTCATCATGGTGCAAATGCACTGAGGGCTTTGAAAGCTTTAATAAAAATATCCCACATAATCAATTTTTTTTGTTTTTAAATGTTCTGTCACAGCCACAGATTGTGGCACCAGGATCATCCAGGAGAAGGACAGGTATGGAACACTTCGCTCATCATGGTGCAAATGCACTGAAGGCTTTGAAAGCTTTAATAATTTGGGAACTATCTCACCCTGCTGTGTCCATCTCTACCATCCCAGGAGCTGCCTGAAACCACCAGAGTGTTTATTCTCTTTAGCTGCATTCACAGGGAAATCCTTCATTTCCAAGCTGGGGTAGATAATTCGGGCAGCTCTGGGCAGATAAGCATTATTTCCATCTGCTCACTGAGATGTAATTAGCTGGCATCATTAGACTTTATCAGGCTGTAGTTCTGTACAGCTCCAACGCTGCAGTCTCTGATGGGAGGGACGTCTGTGCTGGGTCCCAGCACGTGGGACAGGGTGTGACAGGGTGTGACAGGGTGTCACAGGGTGTGACAAAGCCATTTGTGCATCTCTGGTGCTGCTGGAACCGGTGGTTTGTTTTCCTGAATGCAGGGGCTGTACCTGGAGCCTCTGCAGAGGGAAGCGGAGCAGGGAGTTGGGAGCTGAGCCTGCAAAGGGGGAGGGATTTAAAGACATCCCCGGGGAGGATGGGGCCAGGAGGGCAGGGGGGGCTGTGTCTGCACCCCTTGTGCTCAGCAGGATGGGCTGGCGGCCTGAGCAGGGCCAGGCTGGGCTCCCAGAAACTGCAGATGGAGAGGAAGGACAAACCATTCCTGTTCTGCCATTCCCATCCCCATGTCAATCCCCATCTTCCTCAGGCACCCACTGGGGAGGTGGGGATGAAGGAACCCCTGACCAGGAGCACGTGGGGGACAATCTCTGTGTGCGACCATGTGGGGTAAACCAAAATGTGTTGGAGAGGAAGGACAAACCACTCCCATCCCTATTCCCATCCCCATCTTCATCCTCATCCTCCTCAGGCACCCACTGGGGTGGTGGGGATGTCAAAACCTTGACCAGGAGCACGTTGAGGACAATCCCCTCTGTGTGTGACCATGTGGGAATAAACCAAAATGTGGTGGAGAGGAAGGACAAACCATTCCCATTCCTATCCCCATTCCTATCCCCATTCCCATCTCCACCCTCCTCCTCAGGCACCCACTGGGGTGGTGGGGATGAAGGACACCCTGACCAGGAGCACTTTGGGGACAATCCCCTCTGCATACAACCACATGGAATAATCCAAAATGTGCTGGAGTGGAAGGACAAACCATTCCCATCCCTATCCCCATTCCCATCCACATTCCCATCCCCATCCCCATTCCCATCCTCATCCCCATTCCCATCCTCATCCTCCTTAGGTACCAACTGGGGTGGTGGGGATGAAGGAACCCCTGACCAGGAGCACACTGGGGACAATCCCCTCTGCCTTTGACCTTGTAAGAATAACCCAAAATGTGCTCAGCTGCTGAGTTTGGAGCTTCCAAATGTCTCCAGTCACAATAAAACCCTTCAGACAACTTCTTCACTTTCCTGTTCCAAACCTGGCTGTCTCTGCCCCAGGCAGCCTGTGCCAAAAGCTCCCTCCTGTGTCACCACAGTGTGACAGTGCCAGGCCATCGAGCCCATCCTCAGGTGGTTTTGGGAGCCCCAAGAGCAGCCTGTGTGTCTGTGTGACAGCCCCCAGGCTATTTCTGTGTGCCGCAAACATCCCCTTTCCTGTTTGCAAATCAACAATATCAATGCTGTCTATTTTTTTACCTCTTCATTCAGGTTTTCATTTTTTTTATTATTATTATTTATTTAAGAAACACACCAGTGGGTAAAAGAGGCAGCAATGACTCAGTGCTCTGGTGCTTGTGTGGATTAATTTTTTAAAAATAAGGCTTTTAAAACCACTTATTCGGGTTTCTTTAGCAGGACTGTGTTTGCACTGTCTAAATCATATCCCATGCATTGCTTTTTTGGAAGGGATGAAGCCTGGTTTCTAATAATGAAGTCATTTACATGGACAGATATTCCCATTTATTTTCAATTTGAAGGGGGTGGATGCACTTTCATCGCCTCTTAAACACCATCACCCCACCAAGACAGGATTGCAAATTAATTCACAGCCAGACTCCTCGAGGAAAAGCGTTTGGAAGCCTCCAGTGGAACGATTTTCTATTGGAAACGAGAATTTTGCCACAGATAAATTTCCCACGAGAATCCCTTGATATCAGCAGCATTTTGGGCCAGACACACAAACTGCAAACGAGCCTCGTACTAAGGGCAAAACCTTCTTATGGGACATCTCAGTGGGGAAAGAAAAAAAAAAAAAAAAAAAAAAAAAAAAAAAGGAAATATTCCATCTTTGGGATTATTTTCCTGTCTAAATGAGTCGGAGGGGTGAGAAGAGATAAAAAAAGATGCACTGAGGGAATTCTTGTGGGGAGTGCTGGGACAAACACAGGTGACATCTGGGTCCAGAGATAAACACAGGTGGCATCTGGGTCCAGGGATAAACACAGGTGACATCTGGGTCCAGGGATAAACACAGGTGACATCTGGGTCCAGAGATAAACACAGGTGACATCTGGGTCCAGGGACAAACACAGGTGGCATCTGGGTCCAGAGACAAACACAGGTGACATCTGGGTCCAGGGATAAACACAGGTGGCATCTGGGTCCAGGGATAAACACAGGTGGCATCTGGGTCCAGGGATAAACACAGGTGACATCTGGGTCCAGGGACAAACACAGGTGGCATCTGGGTCCTGATGTTTTCCTGGCCGCGTGGGGAATGTTTGGCTTGGGCAGAGCTTGGCATGGGCGCACCCCCATCCCTGCCCAAAAATGAGGATTCTTGGCCTCCCCCGGGCACAGGGAGGGGACAGGAGCCCCCGGTGTCCCCCCGCAGGGCAGGGCCGGGGAGGGCTGTGCTCACCCTGCCGCCCCCTGCCCTGCTCAGCCCAGCCCGGCCAAGGGCAGCTATTTCAGGATTTCAGGAGGATAAACAGGATGCCTCGCTCCCAGCCCGGCCGCTTCCAACCCTCCCTCCTCCCACCGCTCCCGGGTAAACAATCCAGCCCAGGAAAAGCCTCCTGGAGCTGTTTCCAGGCTGGCTGCCCCAAGCTTCGCCCAGCTCCAGGTTCCAGAGCTCTGCGAGCACCCAGGGACCCTGAGCGATGGCAAGGCGGGCATCCATCCCCGGAGCCGCCCCGCAGCTGGGAACGGCTTCAACTGTCTGGTCACCACGTCCTCCTTCTTCTTCATCATCATCATCATCATCATCACCCTCCTTCCTCCTCCTCCCTCCTGTTATAAATGTGTTTCCTCCTCCTTCCTCCCTCCTCCTTCTCTTTTCTCCTCCTCCTCCTCCCTCCTCCCTCCTCCTCCTCCCGGCAGGATCCAGCCGGGGCAGTTTCCGCCTGTTGCTCTCGGGAAAGGAGCGGCAGCGGCAGAAAAAGGGGAAGGAGGAGCTTTCCCAGCGCTTCCTCCAGCCCCGCCGCTCCGGCTGTTTCCTCCCCTCCCGAATCCCGAGGAGATTTGGCAGGACGGCGGGGACACTCCCGGTTTAGTGTCCCATCCCCAGAGTGCCCACATCTCTCCTCTCTCTCCCCCGGGGGATGCCGCCCCATCCCGGCACCGCTCCCGCTCCTGGGGCGGCTTTGAAATCAACTCCAGGTTCCCATCCCGTTCTCCCGGGGGCTGGGGAGGCCCGGGGGTCCCGGGGAGGCCCGGGGGTCCCCGGCCGTGCCCGCTCTCCGCTCTGGCACCAGGGTGGAGCCCGGCTGTTGCAGGGCCGGGGCCAGCACGGAGCCGCTTTTCCCGCTGGGATTGCGGGGGGAAAACACCGGGCACTGCCGGGCTGGGGCTGGGGGGGCACGGCCCCCTCCTCCATCTCCCCATCCTTCCCCCGGCAATTAGCGCGGCTAATTAATGACCCTGCGGGGGGACACCCGGAGCCTCTCCCGGGGCCGGGGGCGGTGCGGGAGGAGTGGCCGGGGTGGGGGGGGGACCATGGGGCGCCGAGCTGCCGGGCCGCCCCGAGCTCTGCCTTCCTCCTCCTCCTCCTCCTCCTCCTCCTATCCCTCCTCCTTCTCCCTGTTCCCTCCTCCTGCCGCCGCTCCTCCCGCCCAGCCCGGCCCGGCCCGGCTCCGCTCGCCATGGGCGATGTGGTCTCCACGCACCTGGACGAGGGTCGCCGCCAGCACATCGCGGGTGAGCCCCGGGCGCGCTCATCCCCCCCGGCATCCCCCCATCCCTCCCTGTATCCCTTTGGGACCCCCCCGGCATCCCCCCATCCCTCCCTGTATCCCTTCGGGACCCCCCGGCATCCCCCCATCCCTCCCTGTATCCCTTCGGGACCCCCGGGAATCCCCCCATCCCTCCCTCCATCCCTTTGGGACCCCCCCGGCATCCCCCCATCCCTCCCTGTATCCCTTTGGGACCCCCCCGGGAATCCCCCCATCCCTCCCTCCATCCCTTTGGGACCCCCCCGGCATCCCCCCATCCCTCTCTGTATCCCTTTGGGAACCCCCCCAGCTCAGTCTTCTCCCGGGACTCCCCCGCCTCTCTCTCTCTCTCTGGCTCTTTAAACTTAGGAATTTTTTAGTTTCCCCGTGGTTTTTGCCTCGGTGGAGTTCAGGGGGAGGTGCCCGAGGTGCCCAAATGAGGAGTTGGGTTGTGCCGGGGGTGTTTGTGTTGGGAGAGGGGATGGCGCTCCGGGGGGTGCTGGAGCGGGGACAGCGCTGTCACCACAGGAGTGTCACCCCTTTCTCAGCGCTGGGGATCCTCAGGGAACCCCCTCAGAGGCTGACTCAGCCCCGGCCGCCTCCAGGCGGGACACAGCAGCGCCCAGGGGTGACAACGTGCCCATTGAGAGCCCGCCTGGTCTGTCCCCGCGCCGCGCCCCTGGCACAGGATGGGAACGCGGGGTTGGGGCTCTGCACAGCCCGGAGCGTGTGAAACCCTGCCCGGGGGGCTCAGAGCTGCCAATGGGGTCTGTGGTGTCACCCCTGACCCCTCTCAGCGGGGTCACCCATGGGTGGCGGGGCTGGGCTCCCCCTTGGGGACACTTTGCGTCACTCTGAGCTCCCCGGGGCAGGAGGTGACCTGCGAGCCCTGCCGTACCCTGGCTTTGCTTTCAGCTCCCCGGGCTGGCCAAAGCCCAGACACACCTGGGCGGGTGTCACAGCCCTGGCTGGGTGTCACAGCCCTGGCTGGGTGTCACAGCCCTGGCTGGCTCCGTGCTGCACCTTGGCGCGTCCCAGGCCCGGGGAGCGCTGGTGGTTTGTTTGGAGGTGACTCCGCCGTATCTCTCACTCTTCTGTCGGGGCCATAAAGCCACTCCCGTGGCTCTGCAGCCCTTTTGTCCCCGAGGGCTCTGGGGGAAAAGCCGCCGTGGGGCTCTGGCACAGGGACTGGTGTCTCGCCGTGCAGCCCATCCGCCCTGCCAGGCCCCATCCTGGCAGCAATGCTTACGTGGTATGCGGCTCAGCAGGACGCCAGCAGGTTTCTGGGCTTTGAAGGAGAGCTTGGAACTCGCTCTGGGGTTTTCATCTTGCATTCGTTAAAGCTCAGCCCGGGTCGGGGCCGCCCGTGTTTGGAGTGTTTGGATCCAAAGCACATCCCGAATTTCTCTGGGAGTTGATGGTTTGTCTGTGCACTGATCGCTCCCTGTGCAAAGCCCCTGTGATCCTAATCCTCTGAAGAATAACAAGGAGAAGCCTGGCTGGGTTTCCTGTGCAGGAATCTGTCTCTGCTGGGTCAGGGGTTGGGTGTTTGCAAGGCCAGGCTGGATGGTTGCACCGCGGCAGGGACTGAGCTGTTACCCCAGGGTGGGGTTTAACCCATGCCTGGGGGCTGCAGAGAGCTTTTCATGGGGAAAAAAAAATAATCATGGGAAGAAGATTTCACAAGGAAAAAAAAAAATATTCCTGTGGAATAGGATTATGGAGACTGGGCTGGGACACGTCCCGTGCCACGCTGGGGTGACCAGGGGGGACACACACCTGTGCTGGGACACCTCCCTGGGAGAGACTGGGGCAATCCGGGTTCCTGGAGCACCTCTCTGCTCCTGCCAGGGCTCCTGGCTGCCTGAGGAGCCCCCGGAGCTGGGAGGGGCTGGAACCCAACAGGCAAGGCACGACTTGCTGTCAGGCATGCAAAGCAACGTGGCGGGGAAAACTCCGGGTTTTCCTGCCTAGCTCGGCCTGTTCTCTGCTGCTGCTGCTGCTGCCCCAGGAGGGATCCAGCCCTTCTCCAAGCAGCTTTTCCCAGTTGTCCTCCTAAATTTGGGGGGTTTGGATTTGCTGCCCAGGCCACCACGAGCCCTGGTTGCTGGAGGGAGAGAAGCCCTTCCCCTTAGAGCAGCAGAGCTGCTGGGGAGAGCCTGGCCCAGAGCTGTGGCCCTCCTGGGAGTGGGATAAAGGCAGGAGGGAGGTGGGAAAAGCCCTGCCATGCCCACAGTGCCCAGGCTGGCCCAGTGTCCCATGTCCCACATCCCACGTCCCATATCCCACGTCTCATGTCCTATGTCCCATGTCCCGTGTCCCGTGTCCCAGCCCATTTGGTGGTGGCAGTGTGAGGCTCATGCCAATGTCACCCAGAAGTCACAAGCCACACACGTGGCTCAGGACCAGGACCAGGGTCCTTCCTCCCACTGGTGGGGCTGGAGGGCTGCAGGCAGCCCCAGGGGCAGCTCCCTGCCAGCACTGGGGCTGTCAGGGCTGTCAGGTGTGACCCACAGCTGCTGGCAGAGCTCCCTGCAGCTCCAACATTCCATTCTCCAGGGTCTCTGAGGCTGGTGCTTCCTCTGCCACCCTGCTTTGGACATCTTCCTGCCTGAGTCATCCCGTTTGTTTGTCAACACCCTTCGGCTTCCCTCCTCCTCCTCCTCCTCCTCTTCCTCCCAGATGTGGGTTGGGAGTTGCTTCCAAGATGTTTTGTGGGTTGGAGCAGGGACTGGCTCATTCTCCTTGTGCAAGGCTGCCCAGCGTGGGCACCACCACCTGGGCACAGGAGGGTGGCAGGGATGGGGTGTCCTGGGACACCAGGATGTCACTGGGTGCCCTGGAGTGTCCTCTCATGCCCAGGGCAATGAGTGCTCTGAGCACGGCCCTGGATGAAGCTCTTCCCTCATGCTGGAATCACTCCTTCCCTGCAGCATCCCATGGAGCTCTTCTCCTGGGGGCTGAGGTGGTGCTGGGGCTGTCAGGGCTCTCAGGTGTGAGCCGTGGCTGGCTCTGGGTGGAGCTGCTGGTCCTGAGCCCAGGGGTGCCAGCGCCCAGGGGTGCAGCAGGAGCTCCTGGGTGGGTGTCAGAGTCCAGGGGTGCAGCAGGAGCCCCTGGGCGGGTGGCAGAGCCCAGGGGTGCAGCAGGAGCCCCTGGGTGGGTGGCAGAGCCCAGGGGTGCAGCAGGAGCCCCTGGGTGGGTGGCAGAGCCCAGGGGTGCAGCAGGAGCCCCTGGGCGGGTGGCAGAGCCCAGGGGTGCAGCAGGAGCCCCTGGGTGGGTGGCAGAGCCCAGGGGTGCAGCAGGAGCCCCTGGGTGGGTGGCAGAGCCCAGGGGTGCAGCAGGAGCTGGTGGATGTCTCCAGAGGGATGTGGAGGTGGGTGGCAGCACAGGGACGGTCCCTGGGTGCTCACACCTTGCTCTGGCATCTCCGGGGAGTCACCAGCCCGTTAATTAGGGAGTGAAGCAGCTGCTAATTTCAGGGTAGGACTTCCACCGGCACCAGCCCACGCAGAGGTGGCAGAGGTGACACTGAGCCTCATCCCTGAGGCCGGGCCTGCAGCCTCCCTGCTCCAACGAGCCTTGTGGGGCATCAGAGTCTGCATATCCCTGATCCCATTGAGATGGGATGGGATAGGGATGGGGTGAGATGGGATATGGGGTAAGATGGGATAGGGTGGGATGGGGTGGGATGGAGTGAAATGAGGTGGGATGGGGTGGGGTGGGATGCAGGGCTCCAGAGGTGCCTGGCAAACGCCAGAAGCACCAAGCTGTGCCGTGCCCCAGGGATCAGGCTCCTGGCAGCAGCGGGAGGAGGTTCTCTGTGGCTTCCCTAAGCGTGACACTCATTTCCCAGCCTTTGCCGCAGCTCAGCTCCAGCCGGCGTGGGAGGTGCAGGCTGCCGGGCTCTGGGGTTGGTCTTGAGGCTGCAGCCCTCGCCCTGCCCCGGGGCCAGCCGTGCAGGGAGGCTCCGAGGGCTCGGCGCTGCAGCCAGGAGTGGTTTCTCCCAACGAAATGTGCGTCTTTCATCGCCAAATAAATAACTCCCCTGGCATGTCAGGGCTCCCTGCCAGCGGCCAGGGCTGGTCCTGGCAAGCCGGGGCTTTACCTGCAGCCGTCGTGTCGGGGCACGGGGCTGGCCCCCAGCCCAGCGTGCTGGGACAGGGGACACGGCTCTGGTGGCCTCCCCAGCTGGGCGGGCCCTGGAGCCCTCTGGCCGTGCTCAGCCCCGGGGCACAGCCCTGCCTGCCCTCGGGGAGGGCTTTCCCTGCCTCCCCCAGCCGGGTTTAGCCAGAGGCCTCGGCTGGAGCGAGCTGGGGCACGCAGGGAGGGGATCCCTGCTCTGCCTGGGAGCAGCAGAGCTCAGAGCTCTCCCCGAGCCAGCCCAGGGAGAGAAAACTCCCTCAGAGCAGGACACCCCCATGGCAGTGTCAGACACCCCAAAAGCCTTGCAGGGACGAGCGTTTGCCTCCCCTCCTCCCCAAATCTCTGCAGAGGCCGGCTCAGGGCTCAGAGGGGCTGGAGAGATCCAGGGGTGTTTATCCACACCTTGATGGGGTGACGGCAGGTGAGAGGACAAGCTCTCCAGGACCTGCTGCTCCCCCAGAGCAGGACACCCCCATGGCAGTACCAGACACCCCGAAAGCCTTGCAGGGACACGGCCAGGAGCTGGGATTGCCCAAGCCTTTGCCTCCCCTCCTCCCCAAATCTCTGCAGAGGCTGGCTCAGGGCTCAGAGGGGCTCAGTGGCTCTTGGCACAGCCCCTGTCAGCTCCAGCCCACCCTCCTGGCACTGACAGGTTCCTGTATCCCTGAGCTTTCCATCAGCAGAGCTGCAGGGATCCAGGGGTGTTTATCCACACCTTGATAGGGTAAAGGCAGGTGAGAGGACAAGCTCTCCAGGACCTGCTGTGCCCCTGCAGGACTCAGCTCTGCTCCCAGCACCCAATTTGTGGGGGATGTCACCTCCTCCTGGGGCTGCAGCCCATCTGGTGAGGTGCCCAAGCAGGGGCTGTGCCCGTCCCCAGCCCCTGGCTGGCCTTGGAGCCTTGTCCCGTTCCTGGCTGTGCCTGCAGTGGCTCCATGGAGAGCCCAGAGCCGGGGCCAGGGGGGCAGGAAGGGGCAGAGCAGAGCAGCTCGGAGCTTCCTGCTGCTCTCTTGGACCAGCAGGGGAGGAAGGAATAAAACTCCACCTTTTCCCCCTTTTCAAAGGGAAAGAGCAGCGACATTTGACACAGCTCTGGTAGAGCACAGTGCCCTTCTCTGTGCCTTCCTGCCCTTTGCTGTGCCTTCCTGCCCTTTGCTGTGCCCTCCTGCCCTTTGCTGTGCCCTCCTGCCCTTCCCTGGCAGGGATCTCTCTGGGGGATTCCTCTTGGGAATCCTCTTGTCCCCTCCTTCCCTTCCCTGGGGGAGTCCCCTGATGGGACATTCCCACACAGCAGCATGGCTGGGACACTGCCCTGGAGGTGACACAGGATCTCTGTCACCCATCTCCCACTGTGCTGCTGGTGGCTCCTGGGGCACAGGACACTTGTCCTGGCTTCCTTTCTGCTCTGCTCAGCCCCTTGAGAGGTTTTCCTGCATGAAGGGATGTGCCCAAAGCTGCACTGAGCCAGCTCCCAGACCCCAAGATTGTGCTGGTTCAGCACCCTGAGAGGAGCAGCTGGACACAGGACCCTCCCCAGCAGAGGGGAGGGAGCTCCAGGACAGGTTCAGGTCTGTTTTCTTCAAATCCCTCTTGGCCGGGTTGTTTTTTATAGCTGCACATACAAATCTTTGTTTGGTGCCCTGGCCTGGGGCTGGATTGGGTTTCCCACTGGCACTGACCAGCTGGGCACAGGGACAATGTGCCAGGTTCAGCTCCTGTCCCTGGGGACGGGCACGAGGGGACACAAGGGACAATGTGCCAGGTTCAGCTCCTGTCCCTGGGGACGGGCACAAGGGGACACAAGGGACAATGTGCCAGGTTCAGCTCCTGTCCCTGGGGACGGGCACAAGGGGACACAAGGGGACACAAGGGACACCAGGGGAGCAGCTGCTGGGACATCCCTGAGCAAGGATCACCCACCCAGCTGCCCCCGGCAGGGAGATGGCCAATTTTTCTGTGTCCCCTTTGCCGTGGGGACCTCAGCTCGCTGTCCCCATCCTCCAGGAGCTGCAGGATGTGGCTGCCCGCGCTCAGCCCGGCGGGATTGCGCCATTCCCCAGGGATGCAATGCTGCCCGGCCGGTGCCGGGGGATCAGCCGGGCCTTATCTGGGCTGGGCTGGGTCCCACCCTGCTGTGGGGACAGCCAGAGGGGTGGCAGCTCCTCTCCACCCTGCCCCAGTGCTGGTGGCACCCAGGGGGACGAGGGAGGTGTGGGGTGATGTGGTTGCAGGCAGGATGAGGGCAGCGGGTGCTGGTCCAGCTCAGGGCTGGTGGTTCAGCTTAAGCCAAGCCTCCCTACAGGGATGCTCCATCCTCCTACAGCCACCTGCAGGTCCATGGGACATATTGTGACAGTGCTGGGAGTGCAGTCACCTCTGCCCAGGTGGCACTGGGGGCTGGGGTGGCTTTGAGCTGTGAGGACACCTGTGCCCCAAGGCTTTGGAGCTGCTCCAGGGGGAAAGGGGCTTGCAGGTTGGATGGGGACAGAGATCTCCTCCTCCCCCATCCCTTGGAGGCTCCTCGGGCAGGGAGGCTCAGGGCAGGCAGCTCAGCCCGGCCCCGAGAGCCGCAGGAAGGCCCCGCTGCTGTTTGTTATTCACGGGCACATTCCTCGCACGCAGCAGCCCCGCAGTGCCCAGAGAGCAGCAGGACAGCGGCGTCCACACCACGGGAAAACACCCGCAGGCACTAATCCCCGTCCTGCCGGGCTGGAGGTGACCCCGAGCTGGGGAAGGGGCTGGTGCAGGGGCTGAGCCTGGCTCACAGCTGGGATTGTCCAAAGAAGCAGCAGAAACCTGTCCAAAGCTCGCCTGACAGTGATTTTCGCAGTGTTTTTCAGTTGTTCAGAGGTTGTGGAATGTGCTGCTCCATTTTCAGCCCCGCGGTTGGTTCCAGAGCCTGGCAGGAGTCCTGGCAGGTTGGATGGGGCTGGGAGAGGGGCTGGGTGCTCCAGGGTGGGCACAGAGCCCTGGGAGCGCCCCTGGGTCCCAAAGTCCTGGCAGGTTGGATGGGGCTGGGAGATGGGCTGGGTGCTCCAGGGTGGGCACAGAGCCCTGGGAGCACCCCTGGGTCCCAAAGTCCTGGCAGGTTGGATGGGGCTGGCAGAGGGGCTGGGTGCCCCAGGGTGGGCACAGAGCTCTGGGAGCACCCCCGGGGTCCCAGCTGGGGACAGCAGGTGTTGGGGACACCTCTGCAGAGCCGCGTCCCCGGCGGGTGCCCCAGCCCTGCGCTGGCACCGCGGGCACCTCTGACTCATCCGGGGGCAGAGCCCGGCACGGCTCAGGCACGGCGGGAGAGGATGAACCGGTTCAGGCCTGGCCCCGGCTGGTTTCTCCGCCGCCTCATCCCTTCCTGCAGCAGCCCACCCCTTCCCACCGCGGCTGAGTCACCGGGGAGCCGCTGCTGCCTGCGGGAGGCACCGTGTGCGCTCCCTTCCCACCCCTTCCACCGCCCCATGAGCTGCTTTGGGGCGATATTTTCAATTCTGCAAATATTCCCGGTGGAGTTCAGAGCCTCCTGTGCTCCCCACTGGTTCTAGTCGAGCTCAATCCCAATCCTGGCAGCAGGAACATCCCCGGGATGGGTTTGGGTGGGTTTGTGTCAAGGGTGAATTTGGGTTCAAGGAGGTCAAACTCAGTTTTTGCTGTCCCCGTTCAATCCTCTCCTGGTTTGTGTGAGAGAGGGGCTGGGTCAGGCCCTGGGTTTGCTGTTCTCAGGAGCAAAAGCTCCTCCAGCCCCTTCTCTGTGTCAGGGGGAGGAACTGGTGACTTCCCCCAGCTCTGGCATCTCCTGGATGCTCGGCCGGGCTGACTCAGGGCCCTGTGAAGGAGTTTGTGTTTCTGGGTGGAAATGAGCTCACATTCAAATTCCCGAAACCCTGAACTGCCGGCTGGGGTTTAACCCTTTGGGTGCACCCGATGGCTCTGCAGGGTTCCTGTGCCCCGTGGGCAGTGGCACTGTCCCTTGTGCTGGCTGTCACTGCACTGTCACTGCTCAGCCATCTCCTGCTGTCAGCCTTTCCCAAATTCCTGCTGGGATCAGCCTGGGATGAGCCAGGACAGCCCATGGCTGTGGGACCTTGTGTCAAGCTGCTCAGGGCTTGTCCCTGTCAATGCCACCGTGGTGATTGTCCCTGTCACTGTCACTAGTCTGGGGCTGTGGGGACCCTGTGCTCCCCCCAACAACCCCGTTCACTAATCATTTACGGGCTAAATTAGTAATTAACTCCTCCCCCAGCAGCCTTGGCAAACTGGCCAGGCCAGCACTGCCTGCCCACGGGTCACCTGTGCCACCATGTCATGGCACAGAGGGACTGTCACCCCCAGCAAAGGGCCGTGTGTCCCCCCTGTGTGTGCTCCTCCTGTGAGCACATCCCTGCCTGAGCTGGCAGGGGACATGGGACACTCTGTGGGGCCAGGGTGAGGTGGCCTGAGCCCGGCTGTCCCACAGGGCTGGGACAGGAGCCAGCCCAGCCCTGCCCCCCCCAGCCTGGGGGTTCTGCTTCAATGAGCTGCTCTGGCCTTTTGGTTTTTCTGAATTCTTTCTGGACTAAGAGGAAAATTCCCTGCCTGGGGTGAGGCATCCCTGTGGCATCCACAGGGGGGTTTGGGCTCCCTGCTGTTCATCCCACTCCTGGGATAGGGGAAGGTGTCCCTTTGGAATGGGATGAGCTTTGAGGTCCCTTCCAACCCAGACCAGTCTATTATTCCATGATTCCATGATTCTGCATCATCCCAGGGGCCTTCTGCCGAGGCCTGGGATTCCAGAGGCTCCACAGCCCCCGGCCAGATGTGAAGGGCAGGGGACACGTGGGGACTGTGGGTGCCAGACGGGATGTGGGCTGGAGGAGGATGCACAGGGCTGTTCCCACTGGGATCTCCAGCCCCTCTGAGGGGGTGTGTGAGCACACGTGTGGGGTGTGCACGCTGGGGAAGAGCAGGGCCTGTGCAGACCTCACAGACACTGAAAGGGCCACAAGGAAGCCAGAGAGGGGCTTTCATCAGGAATTGTAGTGACAGGACAAGGGGGAATGGCTTCAAACTGAAAGAAAGAAAATTAGGTGAGATATTGGGCAGGAATTGTTCCCTGGCAGGGTGGGCAGGCCCTGGCACAGGGTGCCCAGAGCAGCTGTGGCTGCCCCTGGATCCCTGGCAGTGCCCAAGGCCAGGCTGGACATTGGGGCTTGGAGCAGCCTGGGACAGTGGGAGGTGCAGCAGGGCGTGGCACTGGATGAGCTGTGAGGTCCTTCCAACCCAAACCATTCCCTGATTCCTGCTGATGGGTGTTCCTGTGCTGCTGCAGCCCCTCAGCCCCACAGCTCTGCTCCCACTGCCTTTGGCCAAACCCTGGGGACACACCTGGGCTGAGCCACGTCCCTGTCCCCATCAGGCTCTGCCCCACCAGGGACACACAGCATCCCCTGATACCCCTGTAGGTCCTGGGTGAGTTGAGCTGAGCAAGGATGATGAGGAGGAGGAGGAAGGACAAGGAAATTTTGGAGCAAACCTGTGCAGGAGTGACCTCCCTGCGGCTGGATCTGCTGACTGGGCTGCCCACAGCCTGGGCTATTTACAGCTGCACTCCCGTTCTCACATGATCTCAAGGGCAAGGAGGAAAAGGAGCTCCGGACACACACTGGGGCTGGAAGGGCTCTCCCTGAGCCTGGGGCTGTGGGATGGGCTCCTGGAGCTCTGCTCTTCCCACCGTGCTCAAACAACCTGCAGGCAGCAAACGCAGCAGCTGCAGGGAAGGGCAAGGTCGAGGTGATCGGGGCTCTGCATCAGACCTGCAGCTCAGGGAGGGGATTTGTCCCCACCTGTCAGAGCTGTGGCTGCCTCTGTCCTATGGGAGGTTTTGGATCAGAGCATTGGAATGTGTCTGTGTTGGAGAGAGCCCAGAGGAGGCCACGGAGCTGCTCCAAGGGCTGGAGCCCCTCTGCCCTGGAGCCAGGCTGGGAGAGCTGGGGGTGCTCACCTGGAGAGGAGAAGCTCCAGGGAGAGCTCAGAGCCCCTTCCAGGGCCTAAAGGGGCTCCAGGAGAGCTGGAGAGGGACTGGGGACAAGGGATGGAGGGACAGGACACAGGGAATGGCTTCAGTCTGACAGAGAGTGGGGTTAGGTGGGATCTTGGGCAGGAATTGTTCCCTGGCAGGGTGGGCAGGCCCTGGCACAGGGTGCCCAGAGCAGCTGTGGCTGCCCCTGGATCCCTGGCAGTGCCCAAGGCCAGGCTGGACATTGGGGCTTGGAGCAGCCTGGGACAGTGGGAGGTGTCCCTGCCATGGCAGGGGGTGGAAGGAGATGATGTTTAAGGTCCCTTCCAGCCCAGCCCAATCCATGATTCCGTGTGTGGGGCTGATGACGGTGCTGGAGATGCTTCCAAGGGCAGGACACAGCCAGCCCAGGCTGCTGGACCAGCTGGGACAGTTTGCCTTTGGAATCCTGAAGGCAAAATCCACCTCCTGCCCTGGCTCAGAGGGACCCGGGGCAGCCAGGGCTGTGCTGGCCGGGCCGTGACCTCTGAGCCTTTAGGGCTGCACCTGCCCTGGGGCACCGACTGCTGCAGGGCTGTGCCCTGGCCCTGCTGTCACCCTGGGCTGGGTGACAGCCGTGGTGACAGGACAGCTCCAGGGATGGGCAGGAGGAGCCTCCTCTCAGGGCTGGTTTCAGCCACAGGAGCCTCGGGCTCTGCGGGGCTCGGGCGTCACCCGGGACAAGGACAAACCTGTGTTGTGCCCCCTGTTCTTGCTGTGCCCACAGCACAGCCTGGCTGGGTGGTGCCAGCAGGGCCCTGGGGACCTGCCAGGGAGCGGCTGTGCCCTGGCTGAACCCTGTCCTCACTGCCAGCATCCCACACAGCCCCACATCCAACCCAGCTCAGAATTTGGATGCCCAGAGCCCTGTCTGTGCCCTGTCTGAACCCTGTCCTCACTGCCAGCATCCCACCCAGCCCCACATCCAGCCCGGCTCAGGGTTTGGATGCCCAGAGCCCTGTCTGTGCCCTGTCTGAACCCTGTCCTCACTGCCAGCATCCCACCCAGCCCCACATCCAGCCCAGCTCAGGATTTGGATGCCCAGAGCCCTGTCTGTGCCCTCTGGGCTGTGCAGCCCCTTTATCCCTGTCCTGCTGGAGCCACCACATGCTCGTGAGTCATGGAGAGGCAGGAGGGAGCTGGAGGCTGGGGACAAGAGGAGCTCTGTGAGTGACCAGAGGTGCTGGCACAGGGATCCTGCTGAGCCAGGCCTCCGTGCTCTGGGAACCCCACGGCAGCTTCCCCCTGCCAGGAGCCAACGGGACGTGCCAGGACCTGCTCCAGCCCTGCCACCCCTCTGGGTGTGCCAGGGACGGGGTGGTGGCAGGGGGAGGGTGTGGGTGCTGCTCAGAGCGGGCCCAGAGCAAACAGGGGATTGGGAAAGGGCTTTGTGGGGGTGGCCAGGGACACCCAGCCCTGGGAGGTCCCCGGGGTGCTCCTGTTTGCCAGAGTGCTCTGAGCACACACCCAGGGTGGTGCTGGCTGTGGGGGTCCCTTCCCTCCTTTGCCGTGACAGAGGGGCTCAGCTGAGGGCTCTGAGGACAGGTGACAATCTAAGGGGTTGTGACTATCTAGGGGACTGTGACAATCTGGGGGGGCTGTGACAACCTGGGGGGGCTGTGACAATCTAGGGGACTGTGACAATCTAGGAGCTGTGACAATCTAGGGAGGTTGTGACAATCTAGGGGATTGTGACAATCTAAGGGGCTGTGACAATCTAGGGGACAGTGACAATCTAGAAGGCTGTGACAATCTAGGAGCTGTGACAGTCTAGGGGGGCTGTGATAATCTAAGGGGCTGTGACAATCTAGGGGGCTGTGACAGTCTGGAGGGGTGTGACAATCTAGGGGGCTGTGACAATCCAGGGGACTGTGTCCCCTGTCCCCAGACCCCTCCAGCTCCTGGCTGGATGTGCAGCCAAAGCTGCTGATGGAGGGACGGTCACTCGTGGGTGGCTTTGATGGTGGAGCTGGAGCACAGAGTTCTCTCCCCAGCCCTCAGTGCTCCGTTGTGCTGGCAGGGAATGCTCTCCACAGCCCCCCAGCACTTTGGGGAGGCTTTTCTCAGCCTGATGAAGGAGCCAGTGGGCGGCTGAGGCAGTTCCTGAGTGTGACACATCAGCCCTGCAAGGGCGTTCCGGATGTGAGGGGTCAGGACGCCCCGTGGCATCGTCAGCCTGGGCTTCCCACCCTCTGCTCAGGCACAGCCCAGCACTAACACACCCCTCCTGTGTCACCTCCTGGTCCCCAGAGGTCCATCCATGTCTGTTGTAATTCTCCAGGGAAATGGTTTCTCCCTCCTGACCCCCTAGAGTCCCTTACCACTTAGAGTGACCCTTATTTCCTTCCTTGACCCCACTGGCTGTGGTCCAGCTATCTCCCCTCTGGGCTGGGAGGCTGTAAATTGTCTCCTCTTCCTTTGTTCTAGCTCTTTCCCCTCTGGAAATTCGAAGAATAAACGCCTGGGACAAATGTCCCGGGGAAAGAGCCTCTTCTGAGATATCTCACCTTGTCCTTGGTATAATTCTCTCCAAATCCTCCTGATAACTGAGCCAGCTAAAGCCCCCAGGAGGAGGGCAGGAGAGTGAATATATCACGTGTCCCTCTTGCTCCCCTGGCCTTGCCACCAGGGCCACCAGGCAGGGAGCATCAGTGGCCCCCATCATCCCCCTTTAGCAGCTCCTGCTGAGCCTGGGGGACATTTAGTCACCTCGAATGTCTCCTTCCAACCTCTGCAAATAATTGACTTTTGCTTTTCCATTTGCTTAAACCCTCCTAATTGGCGCTGCTGTTAATCAGGGAAGAATGAGTGACTAAGCCCGTCTCGCCTGCCCGGGGACCGGGGGCTCCTTTTTTTTTTCCCATGGACTGAAAGGAAATGAAACCTCAAAACGCCCTTTTAAATCTCAGCTGTCTGCATGGCTGCCCAGAGCCCTGGCCAAAATCACACAGCTCTGGAGACGGGGATTGCAACAGAGGTGCTGTGTGGAGGCCAGGAGAGCAGGCCAGAACCCAGGCTGAGGGATTGCAGTGTGGGATCAGCTGGGGCGTCTCATCCTCTGCTGTGAATTTGTTAAATTTCGGGGGGTTTTGCACAGGTGCTGGGCTGTAGTTTGCTCCAGTTGTGGCTGGCACTGCTGGCATCTCCTCAGGGATGGGTTTAATCCCTCCTCAAGCAGAATTTTCCTCTTGGAGCTGCTCATCCCGTGGGGATTTTGCAGCACCCTGCAGCAAAGCTGCTCCTTGTGCTGCCTTGGCTGCCAGTGCAGCTCCGGGCCGGCTCCTGCTGCAGATTTTGGCTTCTGCTGGAGATTTTGGCTCCTGCTGGAGGTTCTGGCTGCTGCCAGGCTGTGCCAAGCCGTTGTGGGGGCTGTTTTGTCTGGGTTCATGCCCCCAGCATCGTGCTGGCTCCAGCCCTGGGATGCAGAGCCAGGACTCGTCCTCCCATCGCCGGCGCTCTGGCGAGGCCTGAGCTGTCAGGAATTATTGGAGGAGACTCAAATTCTTCGTTTTTTCACAGGCTCTGGGGCAAAGTTGACTGGGGAGTTCAAAGTCGAGGCTCTGTGTGCCAAAAGCAGCTCGGGGTGGGAGGGGGAGTTGTTTCTCCAGCCTTGGGATGCTTCAGGATGGGGTTTTGGTATGGGAGTCCCATGTGGGGTCTGGAGCAGGGGTGGGGAGGGTGTGGGGTGGGTCAGGGTGTCCAAGGGGCTCCTCTGGCCACTCTGAGGTTGGAAAAGCCCCATCCCTGCTGCTGGGGGTGCTGGGGGTGGGTTTGCAATGTGCCCCCTCACCTGCATCAAGGGGCTGCCTGTGGGATGGAGGGGATCTCCTCCAGTCTGGCAGCTCAGGGTCTCCCAGCACCTTGGACTCATCCCAGACTGGAGTTTGGGGTCCTGGTGGGGGTCTCTGCCTCACACTGGGTGAGTTTAGGGGATCCAGGCTGTCCATTCCCCTCACCCCAACCCTAATCCCATCCGTGCTGCACCACGAGCTGCATCCCTTTGTGGGATGGCCCTTGTGGGGGCACAGCGGGGTCAGGGGGGTGTCAGGGTGAGGTTTGGGCTGGGGAATGAGGGGCTGCCCCCAGTCTGAGCCAGCTGAGGTGGCCAAAGCAGGGCCAGGAGCTGCTCCAGGCACAGGAAGCCTCGGCACCGCCGGAATCAGCTCAATGTCAGGAATTTCCTGCCGGGGAGAGGAATCCATGAAATTAATGTGAAAGGTCAAAAAATAAAAAGAGATCATCTTGACCCTGAATCAGGCCCTGGGCTGGACGGGAAGGGCAGAAGGCAGCGGGTTCTGCACCAAAGGCTGTCCCAGCAGGCAGGAGGGTGATAAGGGAAGGGTCTGTGGGTTCTGAGGGGTTTCAGACCCCAAACCCAGCCCGTGCCTGACGTGGCTGTGCTGTCCCATTGCAGAGAAGACAGGGAAGGTGCTGGGCGAGTTCTGCCGGTGCTACAGGGAGCAGTTTGGAGTAGCTCTCTTCAACAGCGTCCGCTATGAGATCGAGGGCGCCGGGGGCCCGCAGCCCCAGCTGCTCCACCGCAAGGTAAGGGCTCCACCCCACATCCAGGTCCTGCCCAGAGCCCGGGCACATCCTGTCCCTGTCCCTGTCCCTGTCCCAGCCTGGAATGTGGCCCTGTGCTCCCGGTCCAGCCCCTGCCTGGGGCGTCGTGCACTCCACAGCTCCCTGGGATGGTTTTCATAGAATCACAGAATCACAGAATGTGCAGGTTGGAAGAGACCTTCAAGATCATCGAGTCCAACCCAGCCCTGACACCTCACTAGGTCATGTTATCAAGTGCCACATCCAGTTTACTTTTAAACACATCCAGGGATGGTGACTCCACCACCTCCCCGGGCAGACTATTCCAGTATTTAATCACTCTTTCTGTGAAAAACCTCTTCCTAATATCCAACCTGTATTTCCCTTGACGCAGCTTAAGATTTCTTTCCCACCCAGCAGGGTCAGGCTGGCTTTGGGTGTCTGTGCTCAGTGCCAGGAGCTCAGGGACCTCTCAGAGAGCCCTGAGCAGACGTGCCAGGCTGTGTCCTCCTGCTCCTGGGGGTGAGTGATGCTCCCACCTGGGCAAAGGAGGAATAGGAAACCCCTGGAAGGTGTCCCTGACCCCAGAGGCAGCTCTGAGTCTGATCTGCAGCAGCCACATCTCCTGCCTGGTAAAGGATGGGATTTGTGGCTCCTGTAGGGGATCCTGCCTTCCCCTCCCTCTCTGCTCACGAGCTGATGTGGCTTGGGGACCTCCCTGGGATGGTTTTCTTGCCCGGCCAGGTTGGTGGAGCTGCAGTCCTTGAGAGCAGGAGGAGATGTGATTGCACATGGCCACAGGGCTCCTGCTTCTGTCCGGGGATTAAAGGGGTGGCTCTGCTCAGGAATGTGGGAAATGCCCTCCCTGAGCTCAGCCTCCAGCCCTGGGCACTCACAGGGTCGTGTCCCCGACCCACCCATGGAGGTGACACCGTGCCCAGGCACCAGGACGTGCCCCATCTCCTGGGGACCTGCCTGGGCACTGGGTGTGCTAGAAAAATAAAGGAGTGGAGATTCCTGGGGAGGAGCCCAATGTCCTCAGCACCTTTGGGTTCCTCAGATGCCTTCAGGCCCCTCCAGGAGGTGCCCCCATCCCCAGGCTGGTTGCTTCATCAAAAAAGCTCCAGCAAGCAGCCCAGGAATGTCTGAAGGACAGCAGCATGGGCAGGAGGTCAGGGACACTGTGAGTCTTGGAAAAAACCCCGTGGATAAATAGGAATTTCTTCTGCTCAGTGTCCTGTCTGCCCCTCCCAAGGTCCTGGCAGTGCCACTGGGACATGTCCTGTGTTGTCCATCCCTTCCCAAGGTCCTGGCAGTGCCACTGGAACATGTCCTGTCCCTGCCCATCCTCTCCCAGGGTCCTGGCAGTGCCACTGGGATGTCCCAATACTCCAGACGCCACAACAGTGAGGGATGAGCATCTTCAGCTGCATTTTGTGCCCCCCAAACATGCCCCAAAAAGTTTCCAATGGCACAAGGATGGAGGGTGTCCTCCTGCCCAGCCTCAGCTGGGATGTGGCACTTGGGATTTTTAAATGTTCCTTGTTTATTCCCCTTTTTTGGGGGAATAAAAAGGTGCTTGGAGCTCTGTGACAGCAGGGGTGACACTGGTGGCAGAGGGGGACAGCAGGGATGGGGTGTGGAGGATGATTCAGGCACCTGAAACACCAGCAGGATACAACAGCAATGAGCATATGGAATAAACACATCTGCCTTTGGTCTCTCCAACAGCCCAGAGCTCCTGAAAAATCATCCCTGACCTCCTCTGTCCCCTGTGAGCCCAGGGGCTCCCCAGCCCCTCCCTGCCCAGCCCCACCTGTCTGTCCCAAATATTTGCTGGAGCTGGGAGGAGCCCCCCGGGTGCCTCCCTGGGGTGGGGAGGAGGAGGAGGAGGGCACAGCTGTGCTGGGGCTCCCAGGGTGGCTCTCCAGGGTCCCCAGAGCAGTGTCAGGGCTCAACCTGGATTTTATTCCACCAGCAGCAGGTCTGTCCAGCTGTCTGCCCTGGGCAGAGGCTCTGGAGCTGGTTTAGGAGGACTCACACCCCTTGGATGAGTCACTGGAAGGGACTCCCCAGAGCTGGAAACCTCCTTTCTGTCCCCATCCCTGCTGGTGGCCTTAGGGTTCAGCTTCTCATTCCTCCTGCTGGCCCCCAGCCCTGCAGGGCTGGCTTTGGGCTTTCTTCTCCCTCTTCCAAAGTCTTTGGGAAGCAGTGAGGAGCAGTGAGGAGCAGTGAGGAGCAGTGAGGAGTAGCCAAGCTGCTGTCAGACCTCCCCCAGCCCAAGGAGGTGTGTGGTCTGGGACTTGGGGAAGGCAGAGAGAAGGGCAGAGCAGGGAGAAAAGTGGGGAAAGCTCCTCCAGAAGGGCCCTGCTGCTGGGGCAGGGTGGGATCCAAGCCCTGGCTGGTCCCTTCTGGTGGCCACCGTGGTGGAGAGTGGGTGGCCTCGGCAGCAGAGGCGGCTGCCGCACGCTCCAGCCCTCACGAGAGCTCTCAGCCCTTGTTTATATTCCTGGGATCATAAAAATTCCTGGGACAATTCTTGGCTCCCTCAGGCAGGCGGTGCTTGGGATGGTGTAAAGGCTGCTGGCCAAAAAGGTGCTGGAGAGCTGGGGAGGGGCTGCAGAGCCGGGGGGGAACGAGGTGTCCTTGACCGGTTCCTGTCATGGAATCATGGAATGGTTTGGGTGGGAAGGGACCTTAAAATCATCCAGTGCGGCCCCCTGCCATGAGCAGGGACACCTCCCACAGTCCCAGGCTGCTCCCAGCCCTGCCCAACCTGGCCTTGGACATTGCCAGGGATCCAGGGGCAGCCACATCTTCCCAGGGTCTCCCCACCCTCCCAAGGTCTCTCCCACCCTCCTTGCCCAATATCCACCCAAAATCTCTCCTAGTTTAAAAACGCCATCACTGGTCCCAGTAAAGTCCAGAACATCTGGTGCTGGGCCCTGTGGGGTGGCTTCTTGCTTTTCCTCTGCCCTATCCCTGCTGGAGACCCTGCTGGGTAGGGCTTGGTCCCTGCCACCTGCAGATGGCCCTGGCAGGACCTTCTGGCAGCAGTGCCACACATGCAGGGAAATTCCCAAGCCAGGGAAGCTGCAGTAGATGGGGCTGGGAAGAGCAGATGGAGAGCTCTGCTCCAACCTCCCACTGGGCCAGGGGAGCTGGAGTGGCTCAGCTGAGCTCAGCGTGTCCCAGAGGGGACATGCCAGGGGCAGAGATGTCACCAGAGGTGTCACCACATGTCAGATGAGCCACCCCTCGGAGCTTTTCTAGCACTGTGCCTGTGGTGCCCCTCAAAGCATCACCCAGATGTGCCAATTCAGGCACTAAAATTTGCCACCCTGTGGGAGGTGATCAGTGGGGACTCCTAGAGAAGAAACACCCCCCCAGACCACCATGGATGGACCTCACTGAGCCCCCAGGGCAGAGCTGTCCCCTCCCTGACCCCCTGTGCCTGTCCCTTCCCCACAGGTTCCACTGGAGGACCACGTCATCTACTCGGGCAACATCTTCCAGTACATCGAGGAGAACAAGAAGTGGAGGAACCGTTTCTGTGTGGTGCCCCACAACTACGGGCTGGTCCTCTACGAGAACAAAATGGTGAGGACAAAACCCCTTCCACCCATCTCCAGCAGGGTCATTCCCCTTGGGGACACCCCGTCTGTGGGGTCCTTATCTTCTTCTCGTTAGAGCCGAGATTAATGCACGGGAGTCAAAGTGTTTGTGTTTGGACTCAGTGTTTATTAATTCTGATCTATAGCACAGTCTTACGAGTGGTGAGCTCTAAGTGAAGAGGTAGAAAATGTAGGTGCCTCTAACTCTTTCTGAAGACTTTTAAATTATAATTACCCAATTGGGCTCGGTGTTTATTCATTCTTATCCATAGCACAGTCTCAGGAGTGGTGAGCTCTAACAAGGTAGAAAATGGAGCTGCCTCTGACTCTTTCCAAGGACTTTTAAGCTCTAATTACCCAATAATGAGATGACACCTGTATTATTTATATTTTTAATCCAATAATCGACCACGCAAGGTCCACAATGCGGATCCTTTCACCCAATGAGAAAAAACCACCCAAACCTATGAAGAAGATGAAGAAGAAGAGCTCAGCCAACACCTCAAATCCTCCATATGGTGTTACCACCAGCTCTCCATACAGGAGGAAGAGAAAGAAGGCAAACAACAATAAAGTTTGAAAGAGGAGCATTTCTACAAGATACAAATTTACAAAATACAAATAGTTCCAAACCATCCTATTACAGAAATAATTTCAAATAATAATTCAAAAAGAAATCTCAACATGGCACCAATACAGATAATGGCCAGTAAGATTTTAGTCCACAAAATACAAATCCCAGATGGATACCACTGACACACAATAGAATTAAAAACATAAACAAGCACTTAAAAAAAGTGGCTTGGGTTACATATATAAAATACTTAAAAAAAAAATATTATCGAGATTATCTATATAATATTATATATATATATATAATATACTATATATAAAATATATCATTTATATTATATAATATATTCCATACATAATATAATATTATATTATTTATACTATATAATATATATTAAATATATATAATATAATATAATATAAATATTATATATTATATTTATATCATATCACAATATAATATTAATTATATTATATATAATTATATATAAATTATATATAAATTATATATATTATATATAATTATATATAAATTATATATAATAGATACAAAAAATAAAATATAAAATTTTATTTATATATAAATATATATTTTATATATAAATTATATTCATATTATATGATATATAATGATATATTGTATATATTTTTATATATTCTTATAATATATATTAGTATATATATATTATTAAATATGTATTATTTTATATATATAATATACCTCTATACCTAAATCCCAAGTTTCCAGGGTTTCAACACCTGTCCATGCCCCTTTCTCCTGCTCAGGCCTATGATCGAGAGCTGCCACCCCGAGTGCTGGTCAACAGTGCTGGCTACAAGGTCCTCACCTCCGTGGAGCAGTACCTGGAGCTGGTCAACAACAGCCTGCCTGGTGAGGGCCTCCTGCTGCTGGGGGACCTTGGGGTGGGTTTGGGGGGGTGTGATCCCTGAGGGTCTTCAGAAATGGGTGATTTTGGGGTGTTGTATCCATGGGAACCTTTATAAAAGGATGATTTTGGGGTGTTGCATCCATGGGAACCTTCAGAAATGGGTGATTTTGGGGTGTAGCATTCCTGAGGATCTTCTGGAAAAGGTGGGTTTGGGGTGTAGCATCCTTAAAGGCTTTCTGGGAGGGGTATTTGTAGGATGTAACATTCCTGAGGACCCTCAGAAAAGGGCGATTTTGGGATGTTGTACCCCTGAGAACCTTCTAGAAAAGGTGGGTTTGGGGTGTAGCATCCCTGGGAACCTACTGGAAAGGGTGAGTTTGGAGTTCAGCGTTCCTGAGGAGCTTCTGGAAAAGGTGGGTTTGGGGTGTAGCATCCATAAAGACCTTCTGGGAGGGGCAGTTTTAGGACATAGCCTCTCTGAGGACCTGCAGAAAAGGGTGATTGTGGGGTTTTGTATCCATGGGAACCTTCAGAAAAGGGAACCTTCCCAACAATAAGTGCATTATTATTATAATTATTATAATTATTATTATTACAGAATTATTACCAAAAAAGCAACTGGTATCTATATAAATGTGGTATATATCTGTGTGTCCCTGCTGGACACCCCCAACCCTGCAGCTTCCCCATGTCCCCCTCAAACCATCCTCATTTTTCCACAGGTGTGACCCCAAAATCCGGTCACTCTCCCATCCTGAAGTGCCCCACGGATTTCCCCCTGATCCTGTGGCACCCCTATGCCAGGCACTATTATTTCTGTGTGATGACGGGCAAGGAGCAAGAGAAGTGGCGGGCGGTGTTCCAGGACTGTGTGAGGCACTGCAACAATGGTGAGTGAGTGACACCTGGGGACACGTCCTGCTCCACACTGGGGACAGCAGGGGACACCTCGGGGGGGTTTTGGGTGGAGGGGAGGGTTTGGAGATCATGAGGAGGAGTTGGGTGGGAGTTGTTTGGTAATTTTGGAGAAGGGAAGGATTTGGGGAGAGCCTAAAGGGGCTCCAGGAGAGCTGGAGAGGGACTGGGGACAAGGGATGGAGGGACAGGACACAGGGAATGGCTGGATGGGATTTTGGCCAGGAATTGTTCCCTGGCAGGGTGGGCAGGCCCTGGCACAGGGTGCCCAGAGCAGCTGTGGCTGCCCCTGGATCCCTGGAATGGACATTGGGGCTTGGAGCAGCCTGGGACAGTGGGAGGTGTCCCTGCCCATGGCACCGGATGATTTTAAGGTCCCTCCCAACCCAATCCACTCTGGATTTCCATGATTGAGCATCTCATCAATGCCAGCACCACCCCCAGCTCCCTGGACCCTCCCTGTACCCGGCTCCATCCATGAGCACACCTGCCCAGGGAAGTATTGCCAGGAGTATTTCCAGCACAAAGCCCGGCTCCAAAGCTGCCCTGATGTCTACTTCCCACCCTGAGGGAGAAAATATTTGTTAATTAAAGTCATCAAA
This sequence comes from Zosterops lateralis, assembly GCF_965231275.1. Taxonomy (NCBI): domain Eukaryota; kingdom Metazoa; phylum Chordata; class Aves; order Passeriformes; family Zosteropidae; genus Zosterops; species Zosterops lateralis. The sequence goes on along the minus strand of NC_139780.1, from coordinate 2,305,113 downwards.
CCCCCCTCAAGGGCTGCCAGGGCTGTGGGCAGAGGGTGCAGGGCTGTGCAGGACCTGCCTCCCACCTCCGTGATCCTCTGGCAGGAAAACACGATTTTCCTGCTTGGCCGTGGCCTGGGCACTCCTGGGCTGAGCCCCAGGTCTTGGCCGTGCTTGGGATGGTGAGAAATTTCCTGAGGAAGGCGGTGCCAGAGCTGAAACCTGATCGAAATCGGGTGGTTGAGTGGGCATTTTAGACACTGCCCAGTTTCTAAATGCTCCTTTCATTCCTGGGAGCTCTGGGGAGCCTCAGTTTTGCCAGAGTTGCTGTAATGGAGTGGAATCTGCAGCCTGGTTTCACTGAGGGTTTCCATCCTCCCATGTTGGGTTAAATCTCCTGAAAATTTTGCTCTTTTTATTTTGTGCTGGGGGTCTCTGAATGTGCCCCCTCAGTCCAGGCAGGGCCTGGGCTCCTTTGGGTGCTGTGACCCCTCATCCCCCTGGGGATCATTTCTGGGTGAGCTCAGCACCCCAGAACCCCCCTGTGCTGGCTGGACCAGCACTGTGAGCAAAACTGGATCACAGGATACAAGAGAAATCCATCTCCTGCTAACAAACCCCCAATTTTTATCTCTAATTCCCCCTCCCACCTGCTGGGTGCTGCTGTGGGACACAAGGGGAGGTGTGAGCCCTTCCACCACCCCCTCTGCCAGCCAAGGTGCTGCCAGAAAATCCTCTCCTCCCTCTCCTTGTCCTCAGCATGTGATGGAAACCCTTCCCAAGTGGGCAGTGGCCAAGGAGGGCTCAGTCCCAGGGCTTCTGCATTCCTGCAGCCCGGATTTGTCAGTGACATTGTTCTTCCTGCCCCTCTCTGCTCCTGGGAGCTCCAGGATCCTGTTTCATATTCCATGAAGGCTCTTTTGTTGTTGTAAAGCACTTGAGGTTGTTTGGGTTTTTTTTTTCTCTCCCTAAATTAGAGGCTCTGTTTCTGCCTCTGGTTGTGATTCATGTGGGAATTTTCAGCTCCCTTTCTCAGCCTGTGTTTGTGTAACAGCAGCTCCTCTGTAAGGGCTGGGGGTGTGCAGCTCTGTTCCTCACACAGACAGGCTCAGCCTGGCGTCCCTGGAGCCCCTGGCTGCTCCAAAACTGTCCCTTGTCCAGTTCTGGTGTCACCTGAGACCATCCTGAGCGCTCTGGCCCCTTGTTGCAGGATGGTTTGAGTTAAAAGCGACCTTAGAGCCCATCCAGTGTCACCCCAGCCATGGGCAGGGACACCTCCCACTGTCCCAGGCTGCTCCAAGCCTGGCCTTGGACACTGCCAGGGATCCAGGGGCAGCCACAGCTTCTCAGGGCCTGCCCACCCTCCCAGGGAACAATTCCTGCCCAAAATCCCATCCATCTCTGCCCTCTGGCAGTGGGAAGCCATTCCCCTTTGTTCTGGCACTCCAGGCCCTAAACCACACATTGATGAAGGAAACTCATTAATTCTGCCCTGTGAAGTGACACGGGGGTCACTGCACCAGCCTGTGCAGGGCTGGGGACAGACTCAGGGATGTCCTCAGGCTCAGCCTTGGGAAGGTTCTTCAGGGGTCAAATCCTGCCTCAGGCCCTGTAGGGACAGAATAGAGAAGTTTTCCCACCTGGGGGCGGATCTGAGCCCCCAGGAGCTGTGGATGGAGCAGCACCAACCCCTGGAAGCTCAGCCCAGCTCTGGCTCCCACCAAAGACTGAGAAAGTAGCAGATTTTACTTTCTCAGTGTTTTTTTTTTTGTTGTTTTTTTGTTTTTTTGTTTTTTTTGTTTTTTTGGTTTTTTTTTTTTCCCTGATTATTAAGCTGCCCCTTAGCAAAAGCTGCTTAGGCTTGGAGTTAATTGTAATCACCTTAGAGAAGTCTGTATGCCCTGGGAGAGATCTGCCCAGTGCCCCGGGCTGTCCCTTTGGGGACACCTGGCCGTGTCCCCAGCCCTGCCAGCTGCTGTGGGACGTGTCAGCACTGCAGGGATCATCCCTGGAGCCTCCCTGCAGGGTCACCCCGGCTCAGATCCCATCCTGAGCCCTCCTCCGGGCACGGGGAGGGAGCTGGGGGTGGAGGGTGTTTCCCTGTCTGGCAGGGACAAGGCAGGGACATGTGGCTGTCCTGCCTGTCCTCTGTCCCCATGTCCTCACTGTGGAGGCTCCTGGCCCTGACCCACTTCTGAGCCCTCTTGGCCACTTTCCTTTTCCTTCCAAGCCCCTCTGCTCCCCACAGGGCCCGTTTTCCTCCAGCCCCCAGAGCTGGCCCACCCCCAGTGCTGGGGGCTCACGGGGTGCCGTGTGGTGTTGGGGGTCACTGAGCCCCCCATCCTGGTGAGCCCCTGCTGCTCCTGCTGTGCCTTTGGAAGTCACTGAGCCCCCATGTCCCTGTGCACCCTTTGGGGGTCACTGAGCCCCCAGGTCCCCATGCACTATTTGGGGTCACTGAGCCCCCATGTCCCTGTGCACCCTTTGGGGGTCACTGAGCCCCCAGGTCCCCATGCACTATTTGGGGTCACTGAGCCCCTAGGTCCCCGTGCACCATTTGGGGTCACTGAACCCCTGCTCCAGCTGAGCCTTTGGAGCTCACTGAGTGCCCAGATCCCCTTGCACCATTTGAGGTGACTGAGCCCCCAGGTCCCCATGCACCATTTGGGGTCACTGAGCTTCCAGGTTTTCATACACCCTTTGGGGGTCACTTATCCCCCCATCCTGGTGAGCCCCTGCTATGCCTTTGGAGCTCACTGGGTGCCCAGATCCCCTTGCACCATTTGGGGTGACTGAGCCCCCCATGTCCCCTTGCACTATTTGGGGTCACTGAGTCCTCAGGTGCCCCCTCACTATTTGGGGGTCACAGAACCCCCAGGTCCCTGTGCACTATTTGGGGGTCACCAAGCCCCCCATCCCAGCCAGCCCCTGCTCCTGGGTGCCTCTCCACCCTTGGGGTGGCTCTGGAGGGGATCACTCTGGATGTAGCAGGAGCCCCCCACCCTGTCAGGGACAGTGACTTGAGACAGGATCCCCAAATCCAGGTGACAGCCCTTGCGTGGCTCCGAGGGTGTGGGAGCACCACCCAGAGCTGGGCTGGGGGTGCTGGGCTGTCTCTCATTCCCAGCTCCAGGCTCATCCCCGTATCCCCCGCAGGGATCTCGGAGGAGTCCCGGGTGGAGGCTCCAGCCTTCACGGACGCCATCCGCATGTACCGGCAGTCCCGGGAGCAGTACGGCACCTGGGACATGCTCTGCGGGAACGAGACCCAGGTGAGGCCCCAGCCCCGCCCCGGGGTGGGAACGGTGTGTGCGGGGGGCTGAGCAGGCCCCCCAACATCCTCCCGCCTCCTCCGCAGGTCCTGAGCAACCTGGTGATGGAGGAGCTGCTCCCCGAGCTGAAAAACGCCATCGGGCCACGACTGAAGGGCAAAGCCCCGGAGCGGCAGCGGACCTGGATCCAGGTGTGGTCCCCACTGTCTGCCCTCCCCCTGCCCGCACAGGCCGCTCGGGGGGCTCCCCTGTTCCCTGCTGGTCCCCACTGTCTGCCCTCCCCCTGCCCGCTCGGGGGGCTCCCCAGTTCCCTGCTGGTCCCCACTGTCTGCCCTCCCCCTGCCCGCTCGGGGGGCTCCCCTGTTCCCTGCTGGTCCCCACTGTCTGCCCTCCCCCTGCCCGCTCGGGGGGCTCCCCTGTTCCCTGCTGGTCCCTGCTCTCCCCCTGCCCGCACACCCCGCTCGGGGGGCTCCCCTGTTCCCTGCTGGTCCCTGCTCTCCCCCTGCCCGCACACCCCGCTCTGGGGGCTCCCCTGTTCCCTGCTGGGCTCGGTGCCCTCCGGCTGTGCCGCCCCCTTCTCCCGGGCCCCTTCCAAAGAATCCGTCCTTTCTGCACAGTGGGTTTTTTAAAGCTCTTTCCGTGCCCCTCCCCGGGGCCTGGGGAAGCGAACTGGAGGAAGCCCAGCCCCGGAGCGCAGCCCGTCCTGGCTAAATTTAGCGAGCCATTTTTAGAGCAGCCCGGGCTAAATCCAGCCCAAAGCCTTGCGAAAGACTGAGGGCTCTTCAGAAGTGCCTGCTAAAAACCTTAAACCCCGATAGATAATTACCACCAGGCTCGTAATGGGCCACTTGAGCGGCCTGAAAACACACAAACGCTGCTTTTCCAATAGCTGCGGTGGCTGGGAAGGCCGGGGGAGGGAGCAGGGGAAGGGCTCTGCATCCTGCCAGCCCCAAAATCGCCGCCTTTGGCAGCAGAGTGAGCGTGAAGCCTCAGCCGGCGGCTCCATCCTGCTCGGGAGGGCTGGCTCTGGGCACCAGGGAGGGTGAACAGGGCAGGGAACAGAGTTCGGGGTGGTCTGGGGCTCTCCTGCTTGGAGCACCACTATCCCTGGACTGCTGCTATCCCTGAACCACCAGTATCCCCACATCTGCAGCATCCCCAGATCTGCATCATCCTCCCATCTGCATCATCCCCAGCCCTGCATGATCCCCACATCTGCCTCATCCCCATCCCTGCCTCATCCCCACATCTGCATCATCCCATCTGCAACATCTTCAGATCTGCATCATCCCCAGCCCTGCAACATCCCCCCATCTGCATCACCCCCAGCCCTGCATCATCCCCAGCCCTGCATCATCCCCAGCCCTGCAACATCCCCCCATCTGCATCATCCCCAGCCCTGCATCATCCCCAGCCCTGCATCATCCCCAGCCCTGCATCATCCCCAGCCCTGCAGCATTTCCAGCCCTGCCTGGGGCAGGTTGCCTGACACAGGCAGTGCTCACCTCTCTGCCCTTCCAGCACCCCTCAGAAGCAGTTTCTGCCCTTCAGGAGCTCCATCTCCCCCAGCTGGGGGGTCACTGCTGTGGAAACCTCTGCCAGGCCGTGGGGAAGGGTCCTGTCAGAGCACAGCTCAGTGGGTCCTGCAGCCAGCTGGGGCTGCAGGCGATGGTTGGGGGTGCAGCTGGAGGTGTGGGGGGTCTCTGACCCCCCCTCCTGTGCCCCCAGGTGTCAGATGCTGTCTATAGGATGGTCTATGAGCTGGCCAAGGCACAGTATGATGCAGCAGTGGCCAGGTGTGAGCAGGAGAGGCCGCAGCTGGAGAGCACCATCCGCACGGACATGGACCAGATCATCACCTCCAAGGAGCACCTGGCCAGCAAGATCCGAGGTACAGCCCTGCAGGGATGCACAGGGATGTGTGGCTGTGCCCACAGCTCCTGGGGTGGCTGTTCCCGGCCCCTGGCACCTTTGGGAGGTGGATGTCCTCACTGGCATTGTCCCAGGAGGTCGGGGACAAGGTGGGCAGTCCCCCCCAGGCGTGGCAGTGGGGCAGGAATGGGTTCAGCACACACCAGGGGCATTCTGCAGGAACTCCTTGTGTTGTCATCAAAGGGACAGACTCCTCCTGGAGGGGTTTGGGAGCAGGGGCAGCTCCTCCTTGCTGGGGTGGGTTTAGGATGTGACGTGAAGGGCTGGAAGGACAGGGGAGCCTCACCATCCTCACCCCTGCTCTCCCCCAGCCTTCGTGCTGCCCAAGGCAGAGGTCTGTGTCCGTAACCACGTCCAGCCCTACATCTCCTCCATCCTGGAGGCCCTGATGACCCCCACCAGCCAGGGCTTCGCCGAGGTGAGGGAGGTGTTCTTCAAGGAGGTCACTGACATGAACATGAACGTGGTCAACGAGGGCGGCCTGGACAAGCTGGTGGAGGTGAGACCTGCTGGTGCTCTTTGCCAGCCTAGGGGTGACAGGGCCACTCCTGCTGCCACCCCCAGGCTGAGAATATTCCACCCCATGTGGGGTGGAGTGTCCCTGCCCTGAGCCCGTGCAGAGGCTGAGCTTGGCTTTGTCCCCAGTACATGGAGAAGCTCTCCCACCTGGCCTTCCACCCCGTGAAGATGCAGTCGTGCTATGAGAAGATGGACCAGCTGAAGCTGGAGGGTCTGCAGCAGCGATTCGACGTCTCCAGCACGTCTGTCTTCAAGCAGAGGGCCCAGATCCACATGAGACAGGTGGGATGGGCACCAGGGTCCTCCCCTGTCCCCCTGGGCTGGGGACAGAGGTTTGGGGAGCCCAGGCTGGTCCAGCCCAGGCTGGGATGGCTGTGCTGGCTTGAGGGGTGAGTGATGGAGTCTGTTTGGCACCAGCAAGGCCAGTAAGGCAGTTCTGGGGTCTGGTCCAGCCTGACCTGGAGTGGGGTGTGGGAGGATGAGGGGGTGCAGCACCAGCCTTGAGCAACCCCATCGCACGAGAACACAAAAAGGACCACACTCACCCATCAAGTTGAGAGCAAGAAAAATAAAACCTTTTATTTTTAGATTCAGGGTTTAAATAGAGTTTGGACTTTGATCAGCGATTGGGAGGACGAGGTTGACACCCCTCAGACCCCACTGGTCAAACTGATGGTTTGATGGTCAAAGCAGTCCATCAATTTGTCCTTCCCCCGGAAGGAATGTATTTACAAAATATCATTCTTCGTTTTTCTTACAAGCGTGAAAAAACTCCAGTAGAAATAAGAAACAATCAGAAGGCTAAAAAATTAAGGCGACACAACCCCCTCTCCCTTGGTACTCAGGGTGAGGGCTGTGGATGCCATGCTGGGATGTCAGGGATTCCTCCAGAGTGAAGGCTCTTTGCCTGTTGGATATTGAGCAGGAATTGTTCCCTGGCAGGGTGTTGAGGCCCTGGCACAGGGTGCCCAGAGCAGCTGTGGCTGCCCCTGGATCCCTGGCAGTGCCCAAGGCCAGGCTGGACATTGGGGCTTGGAGCAGCCTGGGACAGTGGGAGGTGTCCCTGCCCATGGCTGGGGTGACACTGGATGAGTTTTAAAGTCCTTCCCACCCCACACCAGAGTGGGGTTCTGTGCTAAGTCTGATCTCAGTGTGGCAGTGCCCCAAGAGCCCCCTGTGCCCCCTTTGGGTACCCCCACACTGACCACCTGTCTCTGGCCACAGCAAATGGACGATGCCGTGTACACCTTCGAGACCCTCCTGCACCAGGAGCTGGGCAAGCTGCAGGGCAAGGACGACCTCTGCAAGTCCATCCAGCGCATCCTTGAGAGGGTGCTCAAGGTGAGGCAGGGGTCAAGGGCCTTTGGTGGCCTTTGGTGGCCTTTGGTGGCCTTGTTCCTTGGCCAGGGAAGAGGCGCCAGGAGTGATGTTACCTTACAAAAATCCTCTGGGGAAATACTTCTTTATATTGAGGTTTTCATGGATTTTTCTGGGGGCAGGCAAGTGGGAAATCACCTGGAGGAGCCAGGTCCCCTCTGACCACTTCTGTAAAACCCCCCAGGGTTCAGACTGGCCCCCAAACCCTCCTGCAGCCAGCAGGGGAAGAGCTGGTTCCTACCCGGGCTCATAAACACTGGGAAGCAGCTGGGGAGAGGGATGTGAGGACAGAGGGGTCTGTTCACACCTGTGCAAATGGGTTGGGGGGCAAATCTCAGGGGTCTGTGCCCATGGGCAGGGGGCTGCCAGCCCCTGGGTGACCTGGGGCACCCTCTCACCTCACAGAAATTTGACTACGATAGCAGCACCGTGAGGAAGAAGTTCTTCAGGGAGGCCCTGCTGCAGATCACCATCCCCTTCCTGCTGAAAAAGCTGGCACCCACCTGCAAGGGGGTAAGAGGGGACAGTTTGGGGTGCAGGGAAGGACTGTCCACCCATTCCCCCCCCAGCCTGCTGGGCTGAGCCACCTCTCCCCACGGCAGGAATTAGCCAAGTTCCAGGAGCTGATCTTTGAGGACTTTGCCAGCTTCATCCTGGTGGAGAACACCTACGAGGAGGTGGTGCTGCAGTCTGTGATGAAAGAGATCATGCAAGGTAGGGCCTGTGGCACCTGTGAGGACAGGGTGACCCTCTGCAGGGTGCTGGGGGCTGTGTGAGGATGGGGTGACCCTCTGCAGGGTGCTGGGGGCTGTGTGAGGACAGGGTGACCCTCTGTAGGGTGCTGGGGGGTTTCTGAGGAGGGGTGATCCCATTCAGAAGATCATCTCAGGGTTGTATGAGGTAGGGTGACCCCATGCAGGGTGCTGGGGACCCTGTAAGGAGGGGTGACCTTGTACAGGGTGCTGGGGACTCTACAAGAAAGGATGACCCCATGCAGGGTATTGCTGGGGACTCTGTAAGGAGGGGTGACACCATGCAGAGTGCTGGGGACTCTATAAGGAGGGATAACTCTGTGCAGGATGTTTTTGGGGACTCTATAAGGAGGGGTAACCCTGTGCAGGGTGCTGGACACACTAAGGAGGGATAACCCCATGCAGAATGCTGGGGACTCTGTAAGGAGGGATGACCCATGCAGGGTGTTGTTGGGGACTCCCTAAGGAGGGGTGACCCTATGCAGGGTGTTTTTGGGGACGCTATAAGGAGGGATGACCCTATGTAGGGTGCTGGGGACTCTCTAAGGAGAGATGACCCCCTGCAGGGTGTTGAGTACTCTATAAGAAGGAATGACCCTGTGCAGGGTGTTGTTGAGGACTCTGTAAGGAGGGATAACCCTGTGCAGGGTGTTGAGGACTCTATAAGGAGGGATAACCCCATGCAGGGTGTTTCTGGGGACTTTCTAAGGATGGGTGACCCTGTTCAGGGTGTTGAGGACTCTATAAGGAGGGGTGACCCCATGCAGGGTGTTTTTGGGAACTCTATAAGAAGGGATAACCCTGTGCAGAGTGCTGGACATGCTATAAGGAGGAATGACCCCATACAGGGTGTTACTGGGGACTCCCTAAGGAGGGGTGACCCTGGGCAAGGTGTTGAGGATTCTGTAAGGAGAGGTGACCGCGTACAGCGTGTTTTCGGGGACTGTATAAGGAGGGATAACCCTGTGCAGGGTGTTAAGTACTCTGTAAGGAGGGATGACCCTGTGCAGTATATTGGGGACTCTAAGGAGGGATGACCCCATGCAGGGTGTTGCTGGGGACTCTGTAAGGAGGGATGACCCTGTGCAGGGCGTTTTTGGGGACTCTATAAGAAGGAATGACCCCATGCAGGGTGTTGGGAACTCTCTAAGGAGGGATGACCCCATGCAGGGTGCTGGGGCTGCCCCAGAAGCAGCTTCCCCCCCCTGGCAGGGCCGAGCAGTGGGTGGGACACTGACCTCTCCACCCATCTCCATCCACCTCTCCCACCACCCACGGGGAGGGCTGGGCGAGGTGTCCCATCCTGGCAATTCCCCTCAACCCCCTGTTAACCCTGCCCTCCCTGTCCCCAGCCGTGAAGGAGGCGGCCGTGCAGCGCAAGCACAACCTGTACAGGGACAGCATGGTGATGCACAACAGCAATCCCAACCTGCACCTGCTGGGAGAGGGCCCTCCCATCGACTGGAGCGAGGAGTACAGCGGGCAGCCCGAGCCCGAGCCGGCGGCCGAGCGGCGCCGCAGGGCCAAGCAGGTGGTGTCGGTCATCCAGGACGACGAGGGGGCTCTGCCCTTCGGGGCCGAGGCGCTGCTGCTGCAGCCCGGCTCCCCCGAGCCTCGGGAGGCAGAGGAGGCACAGCCCGGGGCGCCCCCGAGCCCCCCGGATGCGGTGCAGGAGATCCGAGAGATGCTGGCACAGGAGAGCCTCGGGGATGGAGCTGGGGAGCGGCTGATGAACGGCACTGATGGCACGGCTGGCGGCGAGGAGGGGGCGCTGCTGGCTCAGGGGGATGTCACACAGCGAGGGCCAGCCCGGGATGGGGGACATGGTGTGGCATCACCTGTCCCTGGAGCTGAGATCCCAACTGGGACTGGGAGAGGAAAAGTCACACCAGCATCGTCACCTGTCCGTGGAGCTGAGATCCCAACTGGGACTGGCAGACGTGTCACACCAGCCTCATCACCTGTCCCCGGAGCTGAAGTCCCAGCAGGGACTGGCAGACGTGTCACACCAGCATCGTCACCTGTCCCCGGAGCCGAGGTCCCCTCGGGAGCTGGGACACGCCGGGCAGCACCAGCACCGCCTGTGCCCGGAGCTGAGGTGTCACCAGGGGGGCAGAGTGCCCCACCAGCCTCGTCACCTGTTGGAGCTGAGGTCCCAGCAGGGACTGGGAGGGAACATCCTGCACCAGCATCACCCGTTCCCAGAGCTGATGTCCCGTCAGAGGCTGAGGTGCCACATGTCACACCAAGATCATCCGTGCCAGCGTCCCCCGTGTCTGGAGCTGATGTCCCATCAGGGGCTGAGGTGCCACATGTCACACCGAGATCATCCGTGCCGGCATCACCTGTGCCCAGAGCTGAGGTCCCAGCAGGGACTGGGAGGGAACATCCTGCACCAGCATCACCAGTTCCCAGAGCTGATGTCCCATCAGAGGCTGAGGTGCCACATGTGACACCAAGATCATCCGTGCCAGCATCACCTCTGTCTGGAGCTGATGTCCCATCAGTGTCCAGCGTGCCCCATGTCACAGCAGCATCACCCGGCGGCCAGAGCCCATCCCCGGCGTGTCCCCAGAGCAGTGACAACGAGCCAGGCGAGCAGGGGCAGCCCGGGGGCAGCACGGAGAGCGGTGAGGGGGTGCAGACTGAGTTCTAGCCCCAGCCCCCTGCCATGGACTGGCCCTGGGGACACCGGGGCTGGGGAGGGGGAGAGGAGCCCCCGGGATGGAGAAGCAGCACCACGGGAGAGGGAGGGGATGGGGACACCGAGACCTTACTGCCTAAAGGGGCTGCCCACAGCCCCGGCTGGCTCGGACTGGGGATGGCCCCAGTCGGGCATGGGGCATCCCCTGCGCTCTGCTCTGTCCTTCTTCTGCCTTCTTTTCTTTTCTACTGAGGAGATGCTTTACTGAAGAGCTTTATCTGCCCCCCCCACACCAGTGCCTGGGGCTGCTGGGGGGGGCTGGCACTGGTCCTGCTGAGGGTGGGTGTGGGGGACACTCCTGGATGTCCCCAAGGTTGTCCCTGCCCCAGTCTGGGGCATTTCCTAGGAACCTGCCCACTGCCATCCCACCTGGGGTGTGCCTGGGGTCCTGCCCACTGCCATCCCACCTGGGTGTGTCCCTGGGGTCCTGCCCACTGCCATCCCACCTGGGTGTGTCCCTGGGGTCCTGCCCACTGCCATCCCACCCGGGGTGTCCCTGGGGTCCTGCCCACTGCCATCCCACCCGGGGGGGTGCTGGGGTCCTGCCCATTGCCATCCCACCCAAGGGGATTCCTGGGAGCACCAGTGGGAGCAGGGGCTGCAGGGGATGATGGAAAACAGGATGGGAAACGGGGACACAATAGGGACAGCAACACTGGAGGGCTTCAGCCACTGCTGAGGGGAGAGTGCTGGGACAGGCATGGACTGCTGGAGCCCAGACCAGGCTTAGACACCCAGGCTGGGCTCACAGCACCCAGGCTGAGCTCTTGGCCACCAGGTTCACAGCACCCAGAGCCCACCCCCAGCCCTCCTCACCCCAGGGTCTTCCAGGAGCTACTTTAAGCTCAATCTCTGGGGGAAGGTGGCTCTCAGGCCGTGTCCCAGCTGTGCTGGCAGGACTGGGATGATTCCAGGCTCAGCTCGCTGTGCAGTGGAGAGATCCCAGCCCTCCAGCTCTCCCCAGCACCTTCCATGGATGGTTCCTCCAGCTTTGCAGATTTTGGCACCCAGCTGAGCACAGAGCAGGGGTTTGCTGAGCCCCTGTGCACAGGGCTGGGGACAGGACTGCTGCAGCCCCACAGAGTGATGCCAAAAGCCCTGGAGGTGCTGCTGGGGGTCTGCAGGACTCCTGGGTGTGACACCTGGAGCAGGGACCAGCACCCCGACACCCACCTGTGCTCAGAAGGGGGGGGTGCCCAGCCTAACCCACTCAGGGGGGCCCCCAAAGTGCCTTGGGAGGCCTCCCCTCAAAGTGCCTTTCTCTGTGAACTTCAAACCTGTCTCTTCCAGGATATTTTATTAAGAAAGTTATACAAATGTTTAAAGATATGCTTATAATAATTAATAAAATGGAAAAGCTTTATTTAAAAGCCAGAGGAGACTCTCCTTATTCCTGAAACACCTCCCTGGGTAGGGCTGGGGATCCCCCAGTCCCACTGTGACCCAGGAGTGTCACATCCTGAGCCCACCCAGCAGTGACACAAGCCAGGAGCGGAGCTGAGATGATTTTATTCAAAGGGGTATTTTGTTTTATTCCTGAGGAAGCAGCAAGAGGCACCTGGAGCAGCATTTCCCCCCAGCAGCTCAGGGGTGCTCCAGGGCACAGGAGAGGGGTGGGGAGGTGGCAGAGCCCCCCCAGTGTCCCCAAAGGCACTGTGTGAAGAGGGGCTTGGTGCAGGGCAGGAGGGCACAGGGGTTCCTGTCCCCAGCTTGTCCCCTCCCCTGGCAAGTCACCGGTTCGTTCCCATTCCAGACAGGATGAAAAGCAGGGAGGGGGAGGAAATGCCAGCACGGCCCTGCTGCCATCACCCGGACAAAAGTCCCTGAGAGCCGGGGGACAGTCACCAGCCGAGGCCACTGCTGGCCATGGGGCCAGCCCCGAGGGCCCCCAGCAAGTCCTTGGGGCTCTGCGTCCCACAGAGCACAGGGGACAATGACAGACCCAGCAGAAGTGACAGCAGCGATTCCAGAGGAGCAGGAGGTGGGACACGAGTGCCACCACCCAGGGGGGCTCTAGCCCCGGCCCAGCAGGGGGTACACCATGAAATAGCCCAGAGTGGAGCCCACGATGGCCCCCAGGAAGATCCAGGCGTTGTAGGACATGACAGCCAACATCACCATATAGCCCAGCACCACCTGCACCACGTGGAACAGCGTCTGGCCCACGTGGAACCAAAACCACCTGGGGAAGGAGATGGGAAAGGCCATCAATGAGGGGCTGGGGGAGCTGGAATTGCCTCCCACCGGGAGCCTGGAGTGGCCAGAGGGAGTTTGGGGAGTAGAGAGAGGGGTGGGGGCTGCAAACAGCAGCTCAGGGGGAAATCCTGCTCCAAAATCAACCAGGCTTGGCAGTAAGAGCAGCCTTGGGAATGATGTGGGATTAAATACAAGAGGAAGAATCCAGGGCTTGGCTCCAAAGGAAGGAACTGCCATGGCCAGGCTTTTGGGGACTGAGTCACTGCTTGTGCCCATCCCCAAACCAGCAGGACCCTCCTGCACCCACAGTGGCTCCTGGAGGGGAACATGAGCCTCTGAGCACCACCCTGGACATCTCCCAGAGGATCTGGAGGGGCTGGGCTGCCCCTGGACCAACCTCCCCAGGCTGTACACACCCCCCTTCCCTGAGAGCCAACAGCTCCTGCTCACACCCCTTCTCCCCTCTGTGCTGAGCCCCCCAAGTAGGTGCCAGGGGTGTCCCTGAGGTGTCCCTGCATACCTGCTCTGTCCAGGGTTGCTGTCACCCTCCTGTGGCTCGGTCAGGGCCTCCTGGCTGAGGCTGCGGGGCAGGGCCAGCAGCGCCCGCCGCAGCAGCACCGCCTTGCCCATCTTCACGGCCTCATAGAGCACGGAGAGCAGCAGGATCACCAGCACCGAGAGCACCATCCCTGCGGGGAGACATCCCGACACTGCCCACGCACGGGGAGAGGCCGTGGGGGCGACAGGGGCACGGCAGGGCCCGCCATGGGGTGTTTGGGAATGTCCACGGGGTGTTTGTTTGGGAACGTCCACAGGGTGTTTGGGAATGTCTATGGGGTGTTTGTTTGGGAATGTCTATGGGGTGATTGGGAATGTCTCTGGGGTGATTGGGAATGTCTCTGGGGTGTTTGGGAATGTCCATGCAGTGTTTGGGAATGTCCACAGGTTGTTTGGGAATGTCTACAGGGTGTTTGTTTGGGAATGACCATGGGGTGTTTGGGAATGTCCACAGGTTGTTTGGGAATGTCCTCAGAGTGTTTGTTTGGGAATGTCCATGGGGTGTCTGGGAATGTCTATGGAGTGTTTGGGAATGTCCACAGGGTGTTTGGAAATGTCCATAAGGTGTTTGGGAATGTCCACAAGGTGTTTGGGAATGTCCACAAGGTGTTTGGGAATGTGCGTGAGGTGTTTCTTTAGGAATGTCTATGGGGTGGTTGGGAATGTCTGTGGGGTGTTTGGGAATGTCTGCAGGGTGTTTGTTTGGGAATGTCTATGGGGTGTTTGGGAATGTCTATGGGGTGTTTGGGAATGTCCACAGGGCCTGCCAAAAACTGCTCCAGGAGCTGTGGGGTTAAAGCTGTGAGGAGCCCACACAGTGAGGGGATGGATGGATGGATGGATGGATGGATGGATGGATGGATGGATGGATGGATGGACGGATGGATGGATGGAGGGATGGATGGAGGGATGGATGGATGGATGGAGGGATGGAGGGATGGATGGATGGATGGATGGATGGATGGAGGGATGGAGGGATGGATGGATGGATGGATGGATGGATGGATGGATGGATGGATGGATGGATGGAGGGATGGATGGAGGGATGGATGGATGGATGGATGGATGGATGGATGGATGGATGGAGGGATGGAGGGATGGATGGATGGACGGACGGATGGATGTCCCAGTGCTGGCAGCCTACCTGTGGGGCTGTGGACATTCCAGAAGTCAAAGAGCAGCACCACCGTGTCCGAGAAGTAGAAGGTCATCTGGAAAAGAGGCAGGGGAGAGGCAGTGCTGGGCCCCTCAGGGGGATGGGTGCCCACACCGTCAGCAGGTCCCTGCACCCCCACCTCGGGGTGCTCATCTGGGGATTCACCAAATGATACAAGTTTTTTCCCCAGTTCTGAAACAGGAAGGGGAACTTGCACAGACAATCACAGTCACGCTGGCTGGGTTGAGCCGTCCCCGTGATCTCCAGCAGGACAATTCTCACCCCCAGCAGCAGCTCCTGTGCATGTCTGGGCTGTGACAAAAAGCCAGTTTACCCCTGTGACAAAGGGATGGATCCAGGACTTCATCCACAAGGATTGTGAGGAGGGAAGGTCCCTGGGGGCTGGTGGAGGCTCCTCTTTGCCTCCCAGGGCAGAGAAACCTCCTGCACTGCCAGGACACCCAAAAACTCAACCACCAAAACATCCAGAACCACAAGTGTGACCACCCACAGATGGGGGCCAGGTCCAGGGGTGCCTCCCTGGCAGAGGAGCATCAACCCCAACACTGCCAGGACCTGCAAAGGCACCACCCCTCCTCCTTCACCCCTGGAACAGGAGGAGCAGGAATTGCTCTTGTGTAACATCAGCTGCACAGCTCATACCCAGCTGCCAGCTCTTGCTCAAAAGGTGGAATTTTGTTGGGGTTTTTTGTGCTCTCTTTGGTGAACCTCTCTCTCTCTGGGAGGTGTTTGTGGAGCTCATGGCTGCTCCTGTCCTGCATGGATCCATGTTTGGATCCCATTTGGCTGCTCTTTCCTGCCTTTTCCCAACACCAGCAGAGGTGACTGACAGGACCAGGCTCAGCCTCAGCCAGAAATACCATCCAGTTCCCTGTGGGTGCTGAGGCCACAGCCCGGCTCCAATTACAGCCCTCGGCCCTCGTTACCCAAAACACATTAGCACATCTAATTGGCTCACCCTTTTAAGCCTCCTTTGGCCACAGATTAATGATAATTAGCCTTTAAACGAAGCTATTTCTCCTTTACAACCTTCACCCACAGCTCTGCAGTGTGGTGGAAGGAGCAGGTGACTGTTTTAGGGACAGAAGAATCAGAACCATTACCTTTGGAAAAGCCCTCTAAGATCATAAAATCCAAACATTAACCCAGCACTGCCAAGGCCTCCAAGTGTCACCTCTATATGTTTTTTGAACAACTCCACCCTTCTCTGGGCAGCCTGTTCCAGAGATCCAGACAATCCCTTTGATTTCCACATGTTTTTGGGTGCCCAGAATGGGTGTGACACCAAAAAGATGCTCCTTGAGCCAACAGCTCCTCTCCTACAGTGATGCCACACAGAGATTTCTTGCTGGATGAAAACCAAGAGGGGGAAAATCCTAAAAATCCCTGCATTTTTCCCAGTAGGATGGCAGGGATGTGCCAGGCTCAGGGATGTTGTTGAGAGGGAGGGAGGGATGGATTGAGCAGGAGCCCAGGTGTGCCCAGCTCCTCCCCCGCAGGAATTCACTGCAGGAGGAAAAAAAAAAACTCTTGGGAAACTTCCCCCGTGCTCGACGTGCATTTTTTTTAAGGCCGGATCCGCTGCAGCTTTGGGGTTATTCTTAGCAAAACCAGTCGTGCCTGCACAGAGCAGTCCCAGCCTGCTGCTCCAGTCTGATCCCACATTTGGGGATAAATCTGCCTTCCTGCAGCTCCCTGACCCCACTGGCCATGGGGGTGTCCCCAAAACTGGGATCCTCCCCAGGACTGGTGTCACTGTCACCAAACCAAGGGGGCTGGGAAGCCTTAAACATCAAACAGAACCATGGAATGGGTTGGGTTGGAAGGGATCCTTCCTTAAAAGGTCCTTAAAGGTCCTCTTGTCCCATCTCCTGCCGTGGGAAGGGACAACTTCCACTATCCCCAAGTGTCCAACTCCATCCTGGACATTTCCAGGGAGATTTAAAGGAGTTCTGGGGAGATTTATGGGATTCCAGAGGGGATCCTCAGGGTTCCAGGGAGATTTTAAGGGTGTCCAGGGTGGAATTACGGGGTTCCAGGGAGATTTAAGGGGTTCCAGAGTGGATTCTTGGGGTTTCAAGGACATTTAAGGGATTCCAGAGTGGATTCTCAGGGTTCCAGGGACATTTAAGGGGTTCAGGAGTGGATTCTTGGGGTTTCAGGGACATTTAAGGGGTTCCAGAGTGGATTCTCAGGGTTCCAGGGAGGATTCATGGGGTTCCAAGGGGGAGATTCATGTGGTTCCCAAGGTGGGATTATGGGCTTTCAGAGATATTTAAAGGTATCCAGGGTGGAATCACAGGGTTCCACGGGGATTAATGGAGTTCC
Source organism: Zosterops lateralis (assembly GCF_965231275.1). Lineage (NCBI taxonomy): Eukaryota > Metazoa > Chordata > Aves > Passeriformes > Zosteropidae > Zosterops > Zosterops lateralis. Next base: position 2,288,319 of record NC_139780.1, on the reverse strand, counting down.
AGGGGGGATTTTTGGGGTTCCAGGAGGTATTTAAGGGTATCCAGGGTGGGATCACAGAGTTCCAGGGAGGAATCTCAGGGTTCCAGGGTGGAATCTCAGGGTTCCAGGGTGGAATCATGGGGTTCTGGGGTGGAATCACAGGGTTCCAGAGATTTAAGGGTATCCAGGGTGGAATCCCAGGGTTCCAGGGGGGGATTTTTGGGGTCCCAGAGATATTTAAGGGGATCCAGGGTGAATTCACAGGTTCCCAGGGGGAATCCCAGGGTTCCAGGGTGGAATCACGGGGTTCCAGGGGGGATTCACGGAGTTCTAGGGGGATTTCCGGGGTTCCAGGGGGGATTTCCGGGGTTCCAGGGGGATTCGCGAGGTTCCAAGGGGGATTTACGGCGTTCCAGGGGGGATTTCCAGGGTTCCAGGACGGTCTCCCTGTACCAGCCGTGCCCGTCCCGTCCCGGGGCTCACCTGCATGGCGGCGGTGCCGGTCCCCGCCGGCTCTGTTGTTGTCGCTGTCCCGGCTCTGTCGCTGTCGCTGTCCCGGTTCCGTGGCTGTTGTTGTTCCTGTCGCTGCTGTCGCGGCGGTGTCGTTGCTGGTGTCGCCGCGCGGGGCTCCCCGGGATCTGTAGTGCGGGCGGGGGGGGCGGGGCCGGCCCTGGGCCCTCCTCCCGCATCCCCATCCGCCCTGGGGACGGGCACTGCTGCTCCCTCCGTGCTCAGCATCCCCGGGACAGCCGGTCCTGTCCCTCCGTGCTCAGCATCCCTGGGACAGCCAGTCCTGTCCCTCCGTGCTCAGCATCCCTGGGACAGCCAGTCCTGTCCCTCCGTGCTCAGCATCCCTGGGACAGCCAGTCCTGCCCTGGGGACAGCCAGTCCTGCCCTGGGGACAGCCGGTCCTGTCCCTCCGTGCTCAGCATCCCCGGGACAGCCAGTCCTGCCCTGGGGACAGCCGGTCCTGTCCCTCCGTGCTCAGCATCCCCGGGACAGCCAGTCCTGCCCTGGGGACAGCCGGTCCTGTCCCTCCGTGTTCAGCATCCCTGGGACAGCCAGTCCTGCCCTGGGGACAGCCAGTTCTGCCCTGGGGACAGCCGGTCCTGCCCTGGGGACAGCCAGTGCCGCCCTGGGGACAGCCGGTCCTGCCCTGGGGACAGCCGGTCCTGTCCCTCCGTGCTCAGCATCCCCGGGGACAGCCAGTCCTGGTCCCTCCGCACTCCCAGGTTTCGCTTTCCCTTTCTTTCCCGGCTCCAGCCGCCTTCCCCCCGCCCCATCCCGCTCCCATAGATGATCTAAAGAGCTCAAGGTGGTTTTTTTTGTTTTTGGTTTTTGTTGTTGTTGTTGTTGTTTTGTTTTGTTTTGTTTTGTTTTGTTTTGTTTTTGTTTTTGTTTTTGTTTTTGTTTTTGTTTTTTCCCTCTGCTGGTCCCTGGTGGTACCCAGAGTTTGCACCTTAAAGATGCCGGAAGGTTTTTGGGGGTTGTTCACCTGGAGAGGAGAAAGCTACAGAGAGAGTTCAGAGCCCCCTCCAGGGCCTAAAGGGGGACAAGGGATGGAGGGACAGGACACAGGGAATGGCTTCAGGCAGGGCTGGATGGGAGATTGGGCAGGAATTGTTCCCTGGGAGGGGTTGGAATGGAATTCCCAGAGCAGCTGTGGCTGCCCCTGGATCCCTGGGATGGACATTGGGGCTGGAGCAGTCTGGGACAGTGGGGGGTGACCCTGGGACAGTGGGAGGTATCCCTGGGACAGTGGGAGGTGACCCTGGGACAGTGGGAGGTGACCCTGGGACAGTGGGGGGTGTCCCTGGGACAGTGGGGGGTGTCCCTGGGACAGTGGGGGGTGACCCTGGGACAGTGGGGGGTGTCCCTGGGACAGTGGGAGGTGTCTTCAGGGGTGACACTGGGTGGTCTCTAAGTTCTATTCCAACCCAAACCATTTAGGATTCTGTGATTTTATTTTCCTTACAGACAGGCAGGACAAAGGGGAACTTTAATTCCAGCTGTGACTAGAAGCACAGAGATGTTTGTTCCATGCTGGGACATCCCAACCATCCCCATCACACCTGGGACAGGGAGTGCTGAGCTGCCCCTGCCTCAGTTTCCCCAGGTGCCAGCAGCTGCAGATGCCCACAAGACTAAAATGTCTCTCACTGAGATGGAGACTCAAAACCGAGGCAAGATTTGGGGGAAATGAACATTTTCACCCTTTTGCAGCACTCGGTGCCTGGCTGGGATGGAGGTGCTGGAGCAGCACCAACTGAGCTCTCCCAGCCCAGTCCTGGGGAATCAATGCTCCAACCATTTGTGCATTTGACCCTGGCAAAAAAAAGCCCCTTTTTTTTCCCCTTTCCCCAAGCTGCCACTGGTTTTACTCTTCTTCTTCTTTTTTTTTTTTTTTTTTTTTTTTTTTTTTCTTTACAGACAGTTCCCAGCAATTATAATTACACGGTACTCCCCCAAGCAGTCATTAAATCAGCACCTTCTCATATATAATATATACATATATAATATATATATATATAATTTATAGAAAAAAATGACTTCTGTAAACAATATTCCTCTACTCCAGCAGGAAGTGGAGTAACACAACTCCAAGCACGGAGCTCAGAGAGAAATGTCAGCTCTGTGGGGACCTTGTGCCACCCCCAGGCTCCACCTGTCCCCGTTGGGGTGGCTCCTGGGTGGGGACAGAACCGGCTGGCTCGGTTTGGGTGGCACCACTTTCAGCTGAAGCAAACTGGTCCCACTGTGAAGCCGAAGTGGAGCGAGGCGTCGCCGTCGTGGAACACGGCCAGGTCCCGCAGGGGCAGCAGCCACAGCTCCTCCGTGCTGAACTGGAAGATGGTGTCAGCGATGGAGGACTCGTTGTCCAGCTGAAATGACCACCAAGGGACAGCTGAGTGGCACCAAACCCCTAAAGCTGCACCCAGGCTCCATCCCCAGCCTGTCCTGGCTTTTCCAGGGTCGTGACCTCCCCCATGGATGTGTCTCCATCCCATGTCATATCCCAACTCCAGGAAGCTCCTTGGGCTCAGGGTTTGATGTTCTCCATCCTCATCCCACCATGTGCATCCTCATCCACCCTGTCCATCCCAAACTGAGGGGGTTCAAACACTCTCTAAAAGCCTCTCCTGGCTTTTCCAGGCACGCAGGCAGCTCAGGGCCGGGCTCACCAGGCAGCCCTGCAGGCTGGCCGCATAGCTGTGATCTCGGGAGTCGGCCAGGAAGCGGATTTCCCTGTCGGGATGGGGCTGGCCACGCTGCAGGGCCGGTCGGCAGGAGTAGGAGACTTTCTGCGAGGCGCGGTGGCTGTGCAGGCGCAGGAAGCGGAGCTGCACCGGGCTGGCCCCCGCGTATTCCAGCTGCAGGGACAGCGGGAGACAAAGCCAGGAACAGGGGGAGACTAAACCCAGGCAGTGTCCACCCCCCTGCACCTCGCAGAGGTGTCACATCCAGGGGACCTGGGTGCTGTCCCACCACTGCAGGGGACACTTGGAGACCCCCCGACCTGTGTCCCCTTGGCTGTTCCACTCACCAGGAAGCCCCCGGGCAGGGTGCTGAACCACTCAAAGGTGTTCTCAGAGCTGTAAGTGCTCAGCCAAGCCTTGATGGGGATCTGGGGGTAGAGGGGACAATTGTCACGCTGTCCCTGACAGGACAAGGAGCCAGCACAGAGCCTGTTGTGTGTGCGGCCTGTCCCTGCAGCCTGGCACACACCGTGACCAGGATCCTCACTGCAGAGTGGTCAGCAGTGCCCTGCCAGGGCAGTGGGAGGGACTGGTCACCGCAGTGAGGGAATGGTCACTACAGGGAGAGAATGGTCACTAGAGCAAGGGACTGGTCACCACAGTGAGGGAATGGTCACTGCAGCAAAAAACTGGTCACTACAGTGAGGGACTGGTCACTACAGGGAGAGAATGGTCACTGCAGCAAGGGAATGGTCACTGCAGCAAGAGACTGGTCACTACAGTGAGGAATTGGAGACCACAGCAAGGGACCGGTCACCACAGCAAGGGACTGGTCACCCTGTCCCTCTCCAGCCCCACCAGCCCTTGTCCCCATTCCCCCCAAAGGGTCCCTGGGGGCTGAAGCTGCCCCATAAAAGCCAGGCTGACCTGGTTGTGGACGGGGGCTATGCAGGTCTCCCCCCCAGCTGTGAAGTTGCAGAAGGCCAGCAGAGCATCCTGGGGACAGCCCTGGTTGGGGTCGATGTAGTAGTGCCCTGGAGGGGGGAGAGGACAGCCCCTGGCACCAGGTTTGGCACAGGGAAGGTGCCACACTGTGCCATCCCCCCCACAGCTGGTGGCCTGGCTGCCAGCCCATTAATCTCACAAGGCCCATCTGAGCTCACCCCCCAAAATCCTTATTCCCCCTTTATTTCAAAGAGCTGCCTGCCCTTCCACAGGCTCTGGGCCAGGTCTAGGGGTGCCCCCCATGCCCCTGATACCATCAGGCAGGCCGGGGTGAGCCAGCAGCAGCTCCTTGCAGGTGGTGGCCGGGTTGGTTTTGGTGCCATTGGGATGCTCCACGAGGGCCTGGAGCTCCCGGCTCAGCGTGTCCAGCAGAGCCCAGACCAGGGTGTAATTCAGGTGGTTGGAGGAATAAATGAGGTGCTGAAAAGAAAAAGGAAGGGATATCACCATGCTGACCATGGATCCCCTCACCAGGAGCATCATCAGGTGTTGAGGAAGGGGATGGGACATGCAGGGGACAAGGACAAGTGTGGAGGGGGGAGGAAGGAGCTGGATCTTCTTGGTCCTGGTGCACAGGGGACCTCAGAAGCAGCAGGACATGGGACAGCATTGCTGGCAGCCCCTTCTCTCCTGGTCAGGGCTCACTCACCTGCAGCTCCTCCTGGGACAGCATCAGTGCAGGTCCACTGGGACCAGGGGGGCCAGCCAGACCCTGGGGGACAATGACACTGCTGGTGGCACTGGCTGCTGCCCACGAGCCCCTCAGCAGCTCCTCCACCAGTGCCAGCAGCTGGACATCCTCATGGAATGACAGCATGGCGTGGCAGAGCCTCGCTGGCACATTTTAGGGGAGTGAGGGACCCAGATTTTGGGATGAGGGGCGTTTGTGGCTCTGCTTACCGGCACTCCCGGTGTGCCCCTGGGGCCTGGCAGCCCCGGGAAGCCTCTCAGCCCCTGCCAAAGGAGGAGGTGGAGAAGGGAAGGAAAGCAAGGGGGGAGATGCTGCTGTGCTGAGCTGCACCCCCACAGTCCCCTCTGCAGCCCTCGAGTGGGAAAGGAGGGAAGGGATCCCATGGCAGGGCTGACCCTATGGCAGGGCTGATCCCATTGATCCCATGGCAGGGCTGATCCCATGGCAGGGCTGATCCCATGGCAGGGCTGACCCTATGGCAGGGCTGATCCCATGGCAGGGCTGACCCCATGGCAGGGCTGATCCCATGGCAGGGCTGACCCTATGGCAGGGCTGATCCCATGGCAGGGCTGACCCCATGGCAGGGCTGATCCCATGGCAGGGCTGACCCCATGGCAGGGCTGATCCCGCTCCAGCTGCTCCCCACTACTTACTTTGGGTCCAGACAAGCCCTGGGAGGAAAGGACAAGAGCAGGATAAGAGGGAGGCAGGAGGGATCAAAGCTGCATTCCTGTAGGGCCAGGAGTGAACCCCAAACCTGCAGGAGGGGGAAGGACTCACCGGTGTCCCGGGAATTCCAGGGTGTCCCCGTTGGCCAGGGGGGCCAGTGTCACCCTGCAAGGACACCAGAGGAGCTCAGGACATCCCCCAGCCCTGCACAGGACATCCCCCAGCCCTGCATCCTTCTACAACCCAGCCCCTTCCTCAGGTGGATTTTATATGAAAAAAAATTTAAGAATTTCACCCCAAATACTCATTTTAGTCCCTGACTGTGGGCCTGATATTTCTGGCTCTGAGAGATTTCAGCCTGCTGGCAGCTGATAACTTTTTCCCAAGGAAAAAAAAATCTCAAGAAAGTTTCTTCTCAAAACAATCCTGGCAAACAACTCTCCTTTCTCAGAACAATCTTTCTCCAGGTGGTGTTTTGCTGTTTCTCTGGTTTAACCAAAGGGATCAGAGAGGTGTCGTTCCTATTCCCCAACCATGTTCAGTCTGGATGGGAACACCTTATAAAAGGTAGTGAGAATTAGACAATAAAGCCTTTTTTCTGTGCTCTTTGCCTTCTGAAATATTTGGAGCCTTTTTTTCAACACCTGACATCCCTCTCCACCCTGCCCTTACCTGCTTTCCCTTGGGTCCTGGTCTCCCAGGGACACCGTGGGGTCCTGGCTTGCCCTGGGAAACGTGGCAGGATGTCACACAGGGTGACAGGGGACCAGGGGAGAAGAAAAAGAGCAAAACCTGTGACCCACCTTGAATCCATCGTCCCCTTGCTGGCCCAGGTCACCCTTGCTGCCCTTCTCGCCCTGGGAGAGAGTCAGGGAGAGCTTTGGTGGCCAAGGGAAGGACAGAACCCCCAGGACACCCAGAGTGGGTGGGGAAATTCCCAGTTATGGCTGGCTGCAAAACTTCTGGGGTAAAAACCCCCAAACACCCATCCCTTTGGTTCCACAGAATTCACTGCACCCACATTGCTGGGGACAGGGGCAGCAGGGAAGGATGATCAGCTCTGAACTGAGAGGATCATCCCAGATTAAAATATCTCTCAGGATGGAGGATGCACTTGGACAGAATAAAGAAGATTCTTGGTGTGCTGAAACCAGGAGCAGGGGGGGAAAATATCCCAGCACAGCCTCCCCTCTGCCTGCTCTGCCAGGAGCTGCCCACTGAGCTCACGATAAATTTAAAGTTTGAATGATTTCCAAAGTTTCATTTTCTTGAAGACTGTGCTCAATGAGCAGCTCGTCATTGCCAGGGACTCCTATTTATGGCCATGGGGCTGAGGGATGGGATGGGATCCATGGGATGGGATCCATGGGATGGGATGTTTGGGATGGGATCCATGGGATGGGATGGGATCCATGGGATGGGATCTATGGGATGGAATTCATGGGATGGGATCCATGGGATGGGATGGGATGGGATGTTTGGGATGTGCTTGGCTTCTCCAGCCAAGGATCCATCAGGAATTGCACAAAGCATGTTCAGCTCATGGTGCACCAGCATCAATGCTGAGATCAGGCATTAAAAGGCTCCACACTGCTGATTGCCACTCCAGGAGGATGGAAAAGCTGGGAAAGGACTGGATTTGGGAAAAAAAAAATCTAAAAGTTCCACCTCCCAGCACCTGGGGACATGGTGGACAACCCCCAGAGAAGGACAGTGCAGCCACCAGGGTTCAAAAAGAGGGGAATAAAGGACAGAATTCAGCAAATTAAAAGCCACCCTGTGCCCAGTGTCCCTGCCAGGCCTGGCACATGTCCCCTACCTTGTATCCTTTCGGTCCAGGGTCTCCTTTGATGCCCTTCAGCCCTGGGATGCCCTAAGAGAGAACCAAGGAATGGCCTCACCCTGAGGCTGAGCTGCTCCTGTCAGCCCCTGGCAAGGAGGGATCTCCCCACACCTGAGGATTCTGAGGATTTCAGGCAGATTTAGAAACTTTGGGGCATTTTCTCATCATTTTTTTTTTGCTTTTTGCTTTCAGGAGGATCCCTCAGGAAAGCCCATTAAAAATGCACTGGAGGTGCCTTTGCTGGCTAAGAATTTTAATTTTTTTTTGTGAAGTTGCCAAAATTGGGCTTTTTTAAATTATTATTATTTTAAGCAGAGAAAAAGTAATTTCTAGTAATTAAAATAAATATTTGAATCCTTTTTGCTGGCTGCAGTTTGTCCTTCCAGCCATGACAGCTCTCTGGGAAGGTGAGCACAGTCCCACCAGTTCTCAGCACTGCCTGGCATCACACATAGACCTAAAAAGAAGGATTATTTGGCCTCCAGAACCACATTTTTGGAATGATGTGATTTTCCTGGGATGTTAATTTAAGAGGAGAAGACAGGAGGAGATGGATGAACCACTTAATAACTTCCCTCATTTTAAACAGGCCCTTGCAGAGCTGTGGGTCACACAGTGGGGTCACACAGGGAGAACCAGCACCCCAAAACTCCAGGCTGATACTCACGTAGGGTCCCTGGGGGCCCTGAGGTCCTGGGAGTCCTTTGTCACCCGGGTAGCCCTGAAATGCAAAGGGAGAAGCCCTGGCTGTGCCCAGGGTGATGCTCCAGGGCAGGGAGAGCAGCCAGGGGGGCTGTTGGGCTGGGAGACTCTGGGGGGACACAGCCCTCAGTTATCAGGGTTGATTCTTTTCTAAACCGGGGCTCAGGCAGGTGGGAGCACCCCCAAACTGCCAGGGGGACAGGGCAGCCTGACAAAGCCACCTACCTTGTGTCCCCAGGGACCCCGCGGGGGCTGCTGGCCCATCTTGCCTCGCTTGCCCTGGGGTGAAAGACTCACAGGTCGCTCCAAACTAATCCAGACACCCCTCATCCCTCCAGCATCCCCTCTCCAGGGATTCTGAGCTCCCAAAAAACTGGGACACCCCCCGCCCCCAACCTGCACAGGCTCCAAGGAGCAGCTCCCCACTCCCTGCCACCCTCCCTGGGGACAGCAGTGCCATTTACCCGTCTGCCAGCTTCTCCTGGGAGCCCTGGGTCCCCCTCCTGGCCTCTGTCACCCTGGGGGGAGAAGAGATGGGGCTGTGGGTGTCCAACAGCTCAGCCACATCGCAGCGCTGGGGAAGAGCAGCTGCTGCCTGCATGGAGAGGGGGACAGAGCCCACCAGGGCTGGGGAGGTCCCTGTGCCCCCCAGGGCCACCTCAGCCAGGCAGGATCTGCCACCCCTCACCCAAAAAACCAGCCCAAGGGCATCCTGTGTTTTTCCAGGTGGGGAAAAATTGTCCCTCCTGGGCAATTCTGAGTTTTCTCTCTGTGGTCCCCAATGGGATTGACCAGCTCAGGCTTGCCCACGCCATGCCCACTGGGCTGTCCCCTCAGTGCCACACCCAGGGAAGGATTTTTGGGGATACCTTTTCTCCTTTGCAGCCTTTCCATCCTTTAGGACCAGCTTGTCCAGGAGACCCCTAAAATCCCAAAGGAGAAGGAAACCCCTCTGTGAGGACGCTGTGCCAGGGATTCCCCTCCTGCCTTCCCTCCCTGCCCTGCCCCAGTGTGCACAGGAGGATGCTCTAAGCTGGAATCTTCTCTTTGGGATTTTTCCCTCTCTCTGGAGCAGCCTGGACAGAAGGGGGGCTGTGAGAAGGTTCAACAGGAGCAGGGGATGGATGGTGCTGCATTGGACTTTTTTGACACATCCAGGAGATCTCACAGCCTCTTTCAGGGAGAACCACCACAGCTCCAACTCCAATGAGTTTTGAGGTCCCTCCCAACCCAAACTAGCCTGGGATTCTGGGATTCTGTAAGGGCAGGTCGTGCCCGGGCAGAGCAGCACTGCAATGTGGGAAAACTGGGATTTATCCTGCAGGTGAGCTCAGGGCACCCATCCCACTCCTCACCGTTTGTCCTGGTTTTCCCGGCTTGCCCGGCTCCCCTTTTGCACCCACCAGGCCCTAAGAAAAAAAACAGAATTCAAGACAAATCCAAAACTCTGGGTTGCTCACCCAAATGCCGGGCAGGCTGTCAGAGGGACACAGATGTGGAAAAGCTGGAGCAGGGAGGATCCTGCTCACCTCAGCCCCACTCAGCCCAGTGACTCCAGCTTCTCCCGGCGGCCCAAGAATTCCCTGAGTTCATTTGGGGATAAAACACGATGCTGGCACCAGGGGAAGGCAGGAGGGCCCAGCTGGGGCTGTTGTCCCCAGGGATGTCCCCTGCCCGTCCCCGTGGAGCAGAGGCGTTACCTGCCGGCCCGGCTGGCCCTTGGTGCCCTCCACTCCTCTGGCTCCTTCGTGCCCGGTGTATCCCCGGAGTCCAGGGGCACCTGCCAGTCCCTGAGCCCCCTGCGAGCCCTGCAGGGGACAGAGGTGGGGACACGGCTCACCCCATCCTCAGCAGGGCCCAGCAGCTGCTCCGTGAGGGACTTCAGCTGCTGTGAGCTTTAAATCCCACTGGAGTTTATTCCACACCAAATCACCCTGGAGTTTATTCCACACCAAATCCTCCTGGAGTTTATTCCATGCCAAACCCCCCTGGAGTTCATTCCATACCAAATCACCCTGGAATTTATTCCACACCAAATCCTCCTGGAGTTTATTCCACAGCAAACTCCCCTGGAGTTTATTCCACACCAAATCCCCCTGGAGTTTATTCTATAGCAAATCCCCCTGGGGTTTATTCCACACCAAACCCCCCTGGAGTTCATTCCACACCAAACTCCGCTGGAGTTTATTCCACACCAAACCCCCCCTGGAGTTTATTCCACAGCCTGACCTCTCCCAGCAAATCCCCCAAGCCAAAGGCTTGGAGCAACCTGGTCTGTGGAAGGTGTCCCTGCCCAGGGCAGGGGATGGAATCCAATGAGTTTTGAGGTCCCTCCCAACCCAAACCAGTCTGGGATTCTGGGATTCTGTAAGGGCAGGTCTTGCCCGGGCAGAGCAGCACTGCAACGTAGGAAAACTGGGATTTATCCTGCAGGATTTATCCTGCAGCTGAGCTCAGGGCACTCAGAACACATCTGTGGCTCTCTGTCATGACCATAATCCCCATCCTGGGGCACCTCAAGTGTTCCAGGCACTGGGCAGCTCCCAGAGCCACAGGGACACCTGTGGGAAATCCAGAGCCCTGGAGCTGCCTCAGGCAGGTTCCAGCAGCTCAGTGTTACCTGTGCAACAGCCCTGGCACTTTGGCACGGCTTTTAACAGCTCTATTAAAATTCTTTTAAGGAGCTTTTGCTGTGGGAAATCCGAGGAAGCAGTGACTCAGTCCCAGGGCAGGAGCCAGGAGCCACGGCCAGGATGGCAGAGCTCATTTTGCAGCCACCCCCAGGGTGAGGCACAGCCCAAAATGCCACCAAACCTCTTTCCCAGGGGAAATTTTTGGGAGGCAGAGCTGGTACTCACCACTGGGCCGGGCTTGCCACCATCTCCCTTCAGTCCATCATCTCCAGCCACTCCCTGTGGGGGCATTGGGGGTTCAGAAAAAGCCCCTGAGCACCGTGTCCTTCACCTCTGCGGGGACTTTGAGCATCCTGTCCCACCTCCCACGCTCAGCTGGCCCAGACAGCACTGGGAACCTCGTGGGAGTGAACAGGATTCAGTATCAGGAACAGGTTTTTCCATCAGGCACCACAGGGTGCTGGAAAGGCTCTGATTTTGGGGGGTTTAGGTGCTGGGAGTTTGGGGTTTTAGGGTTTGGGAGTCAGTGCTGAGGTATTAAACCTCACCTCACTACTGAGCCTCTTGATCAGTGGAGGGGTAATAAATCCTTTGGATTGTACTTGAAATAGGGTCTGGTTGGGGGGGTTTAGATACTGGGAGTTTGGGGTTTTAGGGTCCTGGGAGTCAGTGCTGAGGTATGAGGTGTTAAACCTCCCCCCTCACTCCTGAGCCTCTTGATCTGGACAGTGAAGGGGCAATAAATCCTTTGGCTGGTACAGGAAATAGGGAAGAGCTGGGGAAGCCTTTGGCAATTCCCAGCTCTGCAACATTCCAGGCCATCAGTACCTCGAATCCTGCAGCCCCAGCAGGTCCATCCACACCTCGTGGCCCCGGATCTCCCTGGGAAAGGAGGGGAAACACCTCCGTCCATGGAAAAAAACCCTTCCCTGCCTCGCTGGCTGTGGATCTCAGGCAACAAGGCAAGGGGTGTCCCATGGCAGGTCCCCCTGTCACCAGCCTGCCCAGGACATCCAGTGCCAGCACATTCCCACCGGGAAAGCTTGGGAAGGGGCCAGAACAGGGAGTTTCACCCAGAGATGAAGGGTTGGAGCCATCATCCCTCTGTACCTTCTCTCCCTCGGGACCGTCGAGCCCAGGAGGACCTCGGAGTCCTGTTCCCCCCTGTTCAGGGCACAAGGAAAAGAGCTCGGGTCACTCTGCCCTGCCCCAGGGGCACAAATGTCCCCTGGCAGGTCTGGGATAGAGACAGAGCTCTGCCCAGTGCTCCCAGTCACACAAATGGCCCCTGGCAGGTCTGGGACAGAGATGAGCCCTGCTCAGTGCTCCCAGTCACACAAATGTCCCATTACCAGGCCTGGGACAGAGACACAGCCCTGCCCAGTGCTCCCAGTCACACAAATGTCCCCTGGCAGGTCTGGGACAGAGATGAGCCCTGCTCAGTGCTCCCAGTCACACAAATGTCCCATTACCAGACCTATGACAGAGACAGAGCCCTGCCCAGTGCTCCCAGTCACACAAATGGCCCCTGGCAGGTCTGGGACAGAGATGGGGCCCTGCCCAGGGCTCCCAGTCACACAAATGTCCCATTACCAGACCTATGACAGAGACAGAGCCCTGCCCAGTGCTCCCAGTCACACACCCCCCCACACCAGTCAGTGACAGGTTGACAGGGGAGAGGGGACATGTTGTGACTTACAAACCATCCTGTGGCTCCAGCAGGTCCTGCAGCCCCGGTGACACCGCCCTGGCCCTGGCACACAGAGGGACAAGTGTTCCCAGCCTGGCAGGGGCTGCACTTTGGCTGGAGGCAGCATTACCCCAAACTGCCCCACAAACCCAAACCATCCCTTTGTGCCAACGAGACCCAGCCTTCGTGTCACGCCTGTGAGACGTGAAACTCCCTAATTATGGAGATTTGACAGTTCTTAGGATTTTCTGCAGCTCCCAGAGCCCAAGGTGTCCCAGCAGGGGTGAGTCCCCTCCTTGGCAGCCACCAGCCAGCCTTTGGGGACATTGCAGGGTGAGCAGCCCAGCCCCAGCTGTACTTGCCACCAAACCTTCTCGGCCCTTCTCTCCCTTCTGGCCTTTCCCTCCAATTTTCCCCGTGGCAGCTCCTGGACCAGGAATTCCAGGAAGGCCCCTGGGGCCAGCATTGCCCTGTTCAGGGATGGAGATAAGTCACCACAAAGAGGGAAAAGAAACAGCAATAAATTAATTTCTGTTTGGAGATGAGCTGTGTCACCCCCTGGCAGGTCACCCCTGTCCTGCTCTGTCCCCACCACGGAGCAGCAGAGGTTGAGCAGGCCAGGGGTGTTCCCGAGGTGCTGGAAAGAGGGACAGAGGCAGAGACACCCCTCACCTTCCGTCCCCGCAGTCCCGGCTCGCCCGGGTCTCCAGTGTCACCAGTGTCCCCCTGCCCGGGGGGAAATGTTCACATCAGACACAGCAGCTGCTCCCCAGCCCCATCCCAGGCTGGGTTAAAAGCTGGGCTTGGATTTCCATGGGCTTTTCCACCCTCCCCTGGCTGGGATTTTGATGTTGGGAAAGGCACAGCCCCACCTCCTGTGCCAGGGGATCGCCCCAGCTCTGACCCCAAAAGTGAGTGGGGACAAAATGCTGAGCACACCTTGCCCAGCACAGACCCCAAAGCATCAACCCCCAGCTCCATGGGAGCATCCCAGGCTCTGTGGGGCAAAGCCATGGCATGGGCAGGGTCCAGAGGCAGCACCTTCCCATTCCCATTCCCTGTGGGGTCAGTCCCACACGTACCTCCTTCCCTTGTTTCCCAGGCCGTCCCGGTGGCCCCTCTGTCCCCTTGTCCCCCGGCTCCCCAGGGCTCCCTCTGATGCCTGGAGCTCCACGGCTTCCTGCCTCTCCCTGGACAGGATGAAGATGACCAGGATGACTCTTGGCTGCCTTTTCCAGCTGAGCCTGGCTCTGCCCTCCAGCATTTCCCACACTGGGGAAAACCCAGTTTTCTTATGGGACACCCCCCCCTGCCATCCCCAGGCAGGAAGATTCTGGGGGTGGTTTCAAACACCTGCCATGGATTCAGGTGGTGCCTGTGTGATCCTACAGGAGTGGGGTGAGCCCAGAAGGACCCCCAGCACCCACCTGCTCACCCTTGGGCCCCGGCTGACCCTCTGCTCCTGGCAGTCCTGGTGCTCCCTGCAGAGGGAAGAAAAGCCCAGCCCTAGCACAGCTCCTTGTCCCAGCTTTAACCTGCTGGCTTTTTTAAGGATCAGCAGCCTCCTCTTGTCCTTCCCCATCCTTGGAGCAGGGAGCTGTGGAGGCTGGAGCAGCCCCAGGGGTGGGGACACAGTTCCCAGCTGTGGTACCTGTTCCCCGTCCAGCCCACGGACTCCGGCTGTCCCAGGATCTCCCACCTCGCCCTGCAGAGGACACAAAGTCAGGACAAGCAGCCGTGGTGCTTCTCTGTCCCTGCAGCTCCCTGAGAGGTAAATCCCTGCCCCACAGGGATGGGGCCAAACTGGGAGCAGTGCTGGCCCCCACAGCCCTGGGGAGGTCAGTGGGGTCAGCCTGAGGCTCTGGGCAGCTCCCAGAGAAACCAAATCCTGTCCTGTGTCCTCACCTTCTCTCCTCTCATCCCTGCAGGCCCTTCACGTCCACTTGGACCTTCCCGGCCCTGAGAACAAACACCCACATCAGCAGAGAGGTTTGGCCCAAACTCAGGAGATTTTGCAGCTCCTGAGCAGGGTCTGGGATGTCCTGACACCCCCCACATCACCACGGGAAGAGACTCCATCCTCCAGCTCCTCCAGTCCCCTTTTCCTTCCCTCCCTGCAGGTGCTTCAGGGAGCTCCCCAAAGGTGCTGCTGCAGCAAAACCCTTAATCCCTGTGCTCGTGAGAGGATCAGTGGAGGGGCCCCAGCAGCACTCACCGGGTACCCAGCGGGGCCAGCAGCACCAGCTGCTCCAGGAGCGCCTCTTTCTCCACCCAAGCCAGGCTTCCCTGGAATGCCATCCTGCCCTCTCGTGCCAGGAACACCCTGCAAGGCCAAAAAGCCCCTCAGGCCCCCCAAAACACAGCTCTGGCAGGATAAACTCAGGGAAATCCACGTGGCTTTGGTCACCTCAGGGTCCAAAGGTGCCACCTGCTCCAGTCCCCATCCCTGCAGGCGTAGGACATTGCTGTCCCCACACCCCACATTGCTGTCCCCACACCCCACATTGCTGTCACCACACACCCACATTGCTGTCACCACACACCCACACGGGGTTTGGGGTGTTCCCTGCCCCACAGCCACCCCAGGGATGGAACTGGCCTGGAGTGGACACCAATGTCCACCCTGTGGGACATCACCCCAGCCCAGCAAGGTGCAGCTCTGCACTTACAGGCAGCCCTGGGAGCCCTCGAGGACCTGGGTCACCTGTTCTGCCCTGGGAAAAGAGGGATATTCAGCAGTGTCTCCATGGAATGGGGGACCAGGGAGATGGGAGCAGGGTGAGGCTTTGCTCAGAGAAATCCTCATGTCTTGGGACCATCTCAGCAGTGCCTGTGCTGCATCAGGACAGAGCCCAGCCAGCAGGGAGTGGGACCAGGGTCCTGCCTGCTCCCAAAATGGGGTTTGGGATGGATCCGTGCTGCCAGGAGAGCCCTACCTGGGAGCCAGGAGCACCACGAGGACCTGGCGGACCTGGCAGGGCCTGGGGGACAAGAGCAGCATCAGTGACACAGCCCTGGCTGAGCCCCCTCCCAGCTGAACTGCAAAAGTTCCCCATGGCAAAGATTTCCTATTTTCCCCATTCCCAGCCCAGCAGAGAGAATTTGCCTGGTGCTTTCCAGGGGGCTGGAGCTGCCCAGAGCAGCAGCAAACAGCACTTACCTTTGGACCAGCTTTTCCTGGAAATCCTGGTGGACCTTGAGCTCCCCGTTCTCCCTGTTAGGAGGCAAGAAAAAATTCCTTTTCTCTGTGTGTTTTAATGCAAAAAACCTCTTTTAAAAGCACAACAAAACAAACAAAAACCAGCCCTTAGAACAATCTAGTGTTGGGGTTGAGGAGGTGCTGGAGTGCCAATGGTTCACAGATCCACCATGGCTGATGAGGACTGTGGGCACCTCCAAATCCATCCACTGGGCTCAAAACTCATCCCAAAAACGCTCCCAGTGCTGGGGTGGGTGTCCCATCCCTACCTTGTCTCCCCTGCGTCCCAACCTCCCGCGGTCTCCAGCAGGTCCTGGATATCCCTGGGAAGAGCTCGGGGTTAGGAGGCAGCTGGGGCTGCCTGGCACTTCTGTATTTTTGGGAGGAGGTGGCTGAGGGAAAGGCAGGAGCCCTGGGAGGATGGTGAGGCTGCTGCAGCCTCCTCCCAGCCGTGTCCCCTCCCTGGGCAGCCCCATCACTCACATGGGAGCCCACAGGTCCTTGTGGCCCCTCCAAGCCAGGCTTCCCGGGCAGCCCCTGCCAGGGAAAACAAGGGAATGAGCAAAGCCCCTGTGGATGCTGAAAGTGAGAGATCAGGCAGCCACAGTAGAGTCTGAGTCTGTGTGAAATCAAGTCACGTAATTTTCTCACACTGGGCTGAGAAATGGTGAGGAGGAATCAAAAACAATCCTTGGAAGGTGAAAAACCGTTAAGGTGGAAAACTGTTAGCAGGTGATGTTTTTTCTAATTTGTTGTTTACTTGGGAAAAACAGTCAAGGGGTGTTGTTCTGAGTGTCCAGTAGTGTTTGTTTCTCAGAACTGTCTATGTAAAGGGTGGTGGAAAATAAAGATCTCTTCTCTCTCTCTGACTGCAGAACAGCAGTCTGTGTGTCATTACTACCACTGTTCCTAATCAATAATGACAAACCCTCACTCCTGGGATGGAGTCAGGCACCCTCCCTTCCCTTCCTCAGTGATCCCACAGGATCTGAGGAGTCCTTGGGCTGAGTCCATGGGACCCCCAGAGCCTCTGGGGGCTGTTCATCCCCATCACTCCCCCAGCCAGCCCCCCAAACCCCAGCTCTCACCTTTGGGCCCAAGAAACCCGGGTCTCCATCAGGTCCAGGCTTTCCTGGAGAGCCCTTTGGGATTATTGGGGAGGAGGTGTCACCAAAGGCCGAGAGGATACGAGCCCACCAATCCCTCAGTGCTGCCCCCGAGCTCCTGGCCAGGGGTCACCTGGGGCCAGCAGGGGCCACAGGGGACAAACTCGGCCACTGTGGCTGCTCCTGGTGGCTCCAGCCCTGGGGCTGGCAGGGCTGTCACCAGGGAAGGTGACAATCCTCACTCTCAACACCTTCACCATGCCCAGCTGAGTGCAGGCTCTCAGGGAGGAGCTGTTCCAGCTGCAGGAGCTGTTCCAGGTCTCCATCCCAGATCATTGAGCTGGAATGGACCCACCAGGACCAGAATCCAGCCCCTGTCCCTGCCCAGACCCCCCAACAATCCCCCCCTGGGCACCCCTGGCAGTGCTGTCCAAAGGCTCCTGAAGCTCTGTGCCCATTCCCTGGGGAGCCTGGGCAGTGCCAGCCCCCTCCTCCCTGAGCCTGTGCCAACCTCTCCCACTGGGATCCCCTCCCAGGACCCAGAGCCACCTCCTGCCCAGCCATGGCGGGTTTCCATGAGCTGCTATTCCCTGCTGGGCTCAGGGAGGCTGCACAGTTCCTGGAGCAGGCTGATTCCTTGGGGGAATGATTCTGCTCTTCCCCAGCCTCAGCACCACTGAGGCTTTTTAATGTCTTTTATCAACCAGGTAAGATCAGGTCCTACAGATGCCCTGATTCCCAAGGAAAAGTCCCACATTCCCCACCAGCAGCACCAGCCCCACTGACATCCCACCTAGAAAAACACACAGTTCATGCAGAGGAACATTTCTTTTTTTTTTTTTCCTTACTATGGATCCAGGAGTTCCAGCATGGCCACGGCTCCCTGGCAAACCAGCAAATCCCTGCAGGAAAGGGAGCAGAGGAGCCATGGAGGGAAGGCAGGAGAGGAGGATGGAGGGACTCAGCCCTGGGTTTGAGCCCCACCCAAAGCATAGATGTGAAGGGCCCAGCTTGGTAAAGGCAGCACTGGGGATTTTCTTTAAAATCCAGCTCCTGGATTCCTCATGGAATCACTGAGGACACTGTGTGTGGACAGACACAACAGCCACTCTGCTCCCAGACACTCAGTGTGGTGCTGGCAGCACTCAGGTGTGTCTCTGACCCAGCTTTCATCCTCTCTTTTGAGGGAGACACCTGTTTTTTTTATTGTTTAATTTTTTTTTTTTTAATTTCAGAGTGAAGATAAATATATGGAATCCTGCAGAAGGGAAAACCTGCTGCCAGCCCCAGTCTTTTTGCTGGATCTGTTCAAATCCCATTGCTCTGTTCCCAATCCTTTTCCCCTCAGCAGCATTCCCAGAGGAGCCCCCTTGCTCCACCCCATCCCATGGACACCCTTTGGAGGCACATTCCCAAAGGGATAAAATGAAGCAGAGGGATGGAAGGGCAGAAATCAGCTCCACTCACCAATGGTCCCCTCCTGCCTGGGCTGCCCACGATCCCTGGGTGGCCCTGCAGGATGAGGATGAGGGTGAGGATGAGGAGGCAGAACAGCCTCTCCCAGTCACCATCATGGCAAAGTGCATGGTATAAAGGTCTTGTCCACACAACCACAGGGATAGGAGGTTGGGAAGTGTCCCCACTGATGGTATCAAGGTTTTATCTCATATGGCCATGAGATTGGAGGTTTGGAAGTGTCCCCATGGATGATACCAAGATTTTGTCCCACACAGCCACAGAGATTGGAGGTTGGGAAGGGTCCTCATGGATGGTATCAAAGTTTTGTCCCACAAAACCACAGAGATTGGAGGTTGGAAAGGGTCCCCATGGATGGTACCAAGATTTTGTCCCACACAGCCACAGAGATTGGAGGTTGGGAAGGGTCCCCATGGATGGTATCAAGGTTTTGTCCCACATGGCCATGGGATTGGAGGTTGGGAAGTGTCCCCACTGATGATATCTAGGTCTTGTCCCACACAGCCACAGGGATGGGATTGGAAAGTGTCCCCATGATGGGTTTTGTCCCACATGGCCATGGGATGGGAGGTTGGGAAGTGTCCCCATGGATGGTACCAAGGTCTTGTCCCACAAAGCCACAGGGATGAGGTTGGGAAGTGTCTCCATAGATGGTATCAAGGTCTTGTCCCACACAACCACAGGGATTAAGTTGGGAAGGGTCCCCACTGATGGTACCAAGGTCTTGTCCCACACAGCCACAGGGATGAGGTTGGGAAGTGTCCCCATGGTGGGATTTGTCGCACATGGCCATGGGACGGGAGGTTGGGAAGGGCCCCCATGGCTCAGCTGCCCCTGTGCACACACTCCAGCCCCTGTCCCCAGCCAAGTACAGATGTAGGATGGGAACCTGTGTACCAGGCTTTCCTTCTGCGCCCTCCGCTCCCGGCACGCCCCGTGAGCCCTGCAAGGAGAGTTTTGTCTCAGGGTGGCCCCACCAAGGGCTCCTCCAGCCCCAGAGCTGTCCCCACAGGGTGACAGTGTGGGACATCAGCAGTGGCACTGCCTGGCGTGTGTGGAGCTGTGGATCCCCCAGTGCACAGCTCATCCCACACAGTTCCTGCAGCTCCACAGGGATGGGAAATGACATCCTTGTGGGAGGGGAGCCATTCCCACCTCAGCTGGGTTTTCCCTCCTTCTATCCCAGCTATTTATTCCTGTCTCCTTCACCAGCCACAGCTCCGAATAACAGAGCTTCCTTAGAAAGTTCTTTCCTGGAATTTTCTGTGCTCAGCGTTCCTGAAGAAGTCGTGGCGTTGGGCAGGTGTTTGGTCAAATTCAATGTGCCACAGCCTGAGCTGCTCATCCCTGAATTTCCTGTGCAAATTCCCAACCCTCTGCTCTGGCCCTACATCCCAGGATTGTTGTTCCTACATCCCAGAGCTGACAGCTCCCCATGGCAGCAGAGGGATGGGGAATATCCTCTACTCACGGGCAGTCCAGGGACTCCAACCAGCCCACGCTGCCCCACACGGCCCTGGAAAACACCAGGAATCACAAACTCATCCATCTGCCAGCGGCAGAACTGCAGAGCTGGAGGGAAATCCTTGTTCCTGAAGGATGTGCTCTGCTCCAGCACATCCCAAGCCAAGCAAGGGATGTCTCAATCCAAGGTTTCAATCCCCCAGAGCCAAAGATCCAGCCCCAAATTCCAGTTACCCGGGCTCCCCGTGGTCCTGGGGTTCCCTTGGGGCCATCAGGTCCTTGGCATCCCTAAAATCCACACAAAGAAAAACACAGGCATTGCAAATCTATCAGGGGGTGCCATGCGGAGGCTGCAGACCCTCCCCAGGATGGTGTCCCTGGGTGCTGGGACCCCAACAGGGTGGGCACATCCCTATTTTCCATGCAGGGAAGTGGTGAAAGCAGCAAATTCTGTGTGCTGACCTTGGGTCCCTCGCTGCTGTTCAGCCCTGCAGGGCCAATCTGACCTTCTTCCCCCTGCCAGGAGAGAGGGGAGGGATCACCCAGGGAAAACACAGCCTCTGATCCCCGGGGGAGTCACCAGCCTGCTGCTGGTGGAGGGAAAAACTCTGCAAGCGTGACCAGAGGTGACATTAATTAATGTCACCAGTTCAGCTTTGGGGGGAGTGGGGACTTCCCCCATCCCCCAGGGTTAAAAAACTGAGCAGAAAGAAAAAATCTCAACAGTTTGGTGTGGCCCAAAGTGACACAGTTGGATATTTTTGTTTCCTGGTGGATGAATTAAAGGTAATTCCAAGGCCAAAGCTCCTGCCTGCTCCAGCAGTGCTGCCTGGGAGGATGGACAAGGCAGGAAAATAATTCCTGCTGCTTCCCCAGCTCCTGGAGAGGTGGGAGGAGTTGTTATTTATCCTGAAGAGCGAAAGAGCAGATCCAGGAAGGAATCCCAAAAGCCTTGGCAGTGGGAGGGCATCCCCTGCAGACTGGAAAGGTGGGTGGGAAAATAATCCTCCTTTTCCTGAGAAGCTGGGAATGACAGCAGCCAGCCTGGCCTCAGCTCCCAGCTCACGCACGGATCTGGAGGTGGCTTCAGTCACCCAGACAGCACTCCCAGAGCACACACTGCAGGGATAAAGCATTCCCAAAGCTCTCCAGGGCTGCCAGCACAGCTCCAGGAGCAGAGAGCTTGGCAGGAGTCAGAGAGAGGGGCACAAAATGAGCAATCCACAAACCCTCTGCTCCCAAAAGCTGCTGACCAGAGGAGCTGACCCAGAGCAGGGACTCAGTGTGATCCTGCAGAGCTGCTCGGGCTGGGAATCCTCTGGCCCCAGTGAAGCCAGCAGTGAATTTTGGGATGAGGAGGTGTGGAGCAGGCAGAGCAAAGCTGGGTTTGGGTGCTGGGGGCACCTGCAGCCCCAAAGGCTCTGGGACAAGCTCCCCATGGCTGACACTGTCTTTAACAGGAGAGACTGTGTCTCCCATAGGAGGGATCTCATCAATCA
Organism: Zosterops lateralis; assembly: GCF_965231275.1. NCBI lineage: Eukaryota > Metazoa > Chordata > Aves > Passeriformes > Zosteropidae > Zosterops > Zosterops lateralis. Next base: position 2,267,166 of record NC_139780.1, on the reverse strand, counting down.
GCAGTGCCTGCCCCCCTCAGGGCTGTCCCCAGGCTGTCACACAGGTCACACCTGTGTCCCCCAGCAGTGGCACTCACATCAGGTCCCCGTGGCCCCTCTGCCCCTCGGGGGCCAGGGAAGCCCTGCAGCCCCCCCTGGCCCCGGCTCCCTGCAGGGCCCTTGGCTCCTTGTGCTCCTCGTGGGCCCTGGCAGGAATAAAGCACAGAATGTCACCAAGCAGGGACAGCAATTCCCTGATCCACGGGCGGGAATTGCCCTGGAATCATCCCTGGCAGGGATGAGCACCCCAAACCCTCCTCCCCCAGCATCCCTGGGGCACCAGGAAAGGGGAAAATACATTTTTTTTAAACAGCCAAAGCGAGATGGAGCAGTGAGGGATGGATGGGGTGGGTGGGATCAGCACAAAATGAGCAGCCTGGTGGTCACAGTCCCCAAAACCCAACAGGGGCCCAGGGTCCTCCACAGCGACCCACCCACAGCTGGGTAAAGCACATCTGGACAATGCAGGGAGCCTGGGAATGGGTACCTTGGCTCCTTTGGCTCCCAAATCTCCCTTGGCTCCATCTGGACCTCGGCAGCCCTGCAAGAAGAGCAGCAGCAGTGGGGGTTACACTGAGAAACCCTTGTGTGAGCTGTGATCTGATTCTGGCACCAAATAAAGGGAATTTTGCCCTGTTCCAGTCAGGAGTTTCCTCTGGATGGGCCTTTCTGAGCTGGGAGCAGGGACCTGCTGGGTCTGTTCCTCGTGGTGGGGATTTGGAGTTCAATCCCCCCAAACCAACCCCAGCACCCCATTTCAGTGCCAGTGTCATCTCCCAGCTGGTGGTGGCATCTCTGGTGCCACCAAAACAAGTGTCTCACCCTCACTGCTGTGTTCCTTAACTCAGGCCAAAGCATTCCCATTTCCCTGAGCCTCCCAAAGGCTTGGGACACTGAGGACATCCCTTAGGACACTCCCAAGTCTGAAAGCTCCTCTTATTACAGCAAAAAGAGCCCAAGCTCAGCTCTGTCCTCCCAAACAGCTCCAGCTGCCCCCTATTCCAACACCAAGTCCAAGCACAGGGAAAGAACACGGAGCTGCAGCTTTGGGCTGCTCTGCCACGGCTCTCCTGCTTCCCAAGCAGGGATCCCATGGGTGCCATCACTCACCCGCTCTCCCTGGGGGCCTTTGGGACCTGGCAGGCCAAGAAAACCCTTCAGAGAGAGAGAAAAGAATGCAAATTTAAAAAGGAAAACACAATGGGAAGTATTGCTTGTGCTCCTGGAGGTGACAACCCTCCCACAGCACTGGCATGGGATATGGGATATGGGATGTGGGATATGGGATGTGGGATATGGATATGGGATGTGGGATATAGGATATGGGATATGGATATGGGATGTGGGATATGGGGTACAGGATATGGGATATGGATATGGGATATGGATATGGGATGTGGGATATGGGATATGGGAGGCACCAGTTTGGCTCTGCAGAGTTGCTCCTGTGATGCCCCAGTGGGGTTTGTTCCCCAAAAAGGGACCAGAAGATGCACAAACCCTCCCAAGGCTGCCCCTAAGATGAGGATGAGGTTCTTGTTTGGGTCCAAAATGCACCCCCCACATCCCACCCTGCACCCCTCACCCCATCCCACATCCCTCATCCCATCCCAGGCTCTGGGTTGGGGTCCCAGGGCCTGGGCCAGGCAGGAGGAAGGTCAGGCTGTCCCAAGCCTTTGGAAAGGGCAGCTGAGCACCCAAACCCCTTTGGGGAAAAGGTGCCCCAGGGAAGGGATCTGCAGGGCTGGGCCATCTCTGCTGAGGAATCCACAGGGAAAGAAGAAAAATAGAGGGGTCTGAAAGCAGGAGGGGCAGAGGAGCTTTGGGGATGATGAGTGTGGGCACAGGGACGTGGTTGGCACCTCCATCAGCCCTGTGGGAAGGTGGGCATTCCCTGCAGGACTTTGTGGGGCTGTGAGGGGGAGGATGAGAACACCCCAAACCCAACCACCCCCTTCCCATGCACTTACCCCAGGGCCCTCCTGTCCCAGCTGTCCCCTCACCCCAGGGGCACCTTCTGTACCCTGCAAGAGGAATCCTGGAATCTCAGACTGTTCTGTGCTGGAGGGACCCACAGGATCATCAATCCAGCCCCTGTCCCTGCCCAGACCTCCCAACAATCCCCCCCTGGGCACCCCTGGCAGTGCTGTCCAAAGGCTCCTGGAGCTCTGTGCCCATTCCCTGGGGAGCCTGGGCAGTGCCAGCACCTCTGGGGAAGAGCCTTTCCCTGCTCTGCAGCCTGAGCCTGCCCTGGCCCAGCTCCAGCCGTGCCCTGGCTCCTGTCCCTGTCCCAGAGTGAGGAGGGCTCCCAGCCCTTCCATGTTCCCTCCCCAGGGGGACCAGGGACCTCCAGGTGGCATTTGGGAGGTCAGCTGGAGGTGCTGCCCCCTCTCCCTTCCCAAAACAGGAACAGGGACCCTCTCGACCCCATAGCTCAGGTCCCTGAAGGGAAAACCCTCCAACCTGGGCTTCATCCCCACCACGGTCCAGAAAAACTCTCTTACTGTGTCTCCTTTGGGACCAGTGGATCCCTCCAGCCCTGCTGGACCCTGGGAAAACAAAGGCAGAGATGGATGTTGGGAAGAGGAGGGATGTGCCTCTCCCTGTCCTGCTCTGTGGGTGAGACCCCAGCCCACAGGAACCTGCCCAGGAGCTGCCTCACACCTCGGGGACAGTGATGTCCCCACCAGGGGACACAGCCCTTCCCACCCACCCCCTCCTGGGGGGCCACAAGGACCCCCAAAGTCCAGGATTTTGCATCCACTTCCAAAGTACATGGGGGCCTGCTGGAACCCTGGGCACTGAGAATTCCAGACTTTCTGTGCTGACAGGCACTGACCCCCCAAGAAAACACTGCATTGACCTGAGGTCTTGGAAAAGGCTCCCAAAATTGAGTGACAGCACTGGGATTGTGGGTGTGGAGTTTGGATAGAAGTGTGTGATCTCACAGGGTGGAAAACTTAGAGTTTAAGGGTTTAGGATATAGTAATATATATAAAGCAAGATGGAAGTTTTAGGGCAGAGGCCAGTCCTTCTTTTTCACCTTCTTCTTCATGGTCTGGGTGGTGTTTTGTAATTGGATAGAAAAATCTGCATTATGGGCCACGGGTGGTTGGTTATTGGGTTAAAAGTAAAAATAATTCAGGTGTCATTTCATAATTGGACAATTCGTGCTTAAAAGCCCTTGGAAAGAGTTAGAGACAGAGCCATTTTTCACTTTGTTAGCCAGAGCTCACAGCTCATGAGACTGTGACATAGACAAGAATTAATAAACATCAGAGTCCAAACACAAAACACCTAATTCCGGCTCTAACACAAGAAACAAAGATAAGAAACCCACAGGGGACAAATCCCAGCAGCTCCTGGAAGAGAACTGGGGGATACACCCACCCCAGGCCAGCCCCCACTCACCTGAGAGCCCCTGGGGCCGGGGGGGCCACGCCTGCCCTGCAAGCCCTGGGGTCCCTGCAGAGGGGACAGGGTGAGCATCAAATCCTGCAGGATAAAACCTCTCCTGGCAATTCCCAGCTCCCGAGGAGCTCAGGAATTCCCAGCTCAGGGCACACTGAGGGGTGCAGAAAGGATTCCCACCCCTGACCCAACCCTTGGGGTGTGTCGGGATCACATCCCTGCAGGGTAAAATCTCTCCTTGCCATTCCCAGCCCCTGAGGAGCTCAGGAATTCCCAGTTTAGGGCACACTGAGGGGTACAGCAAGAATTCCCTCCCCTGCCCCAACACTTGCAGCGTTTGGGGTGGGTCGGGATCACCAAAACCTCTCCTGGCAATTCCCAGCTCCCGAGGAGCTCAGGAATTCCCAGCTCAGGGCACACTGAGAGGTGCAGAGAGGATTCCCACCCCTGCCCCAACCCTTGGGGTGTGTCAAGATCACATCCCAGCTGGAGCAGACCACTCCAGGCTGGCCGAGCCCCCATCCTCATCCCCAAACCAGGGATCACCTACCTTGGGGCCGCGGGGGCCGGGCACGCCAGGAGGACCCAATTCCCCCTGCGGAGAGAGCAGGGCAGGGCTGGTGAGAGCACAGCCAGAGCCACATCCCGGGTGACAAGGGCTGGGGACAGTGACACACTCACCTGAGAGCCATTGATGCCTCGGCATCCCGCGGGTCCCGCCCGGCCCGGCTCCCCCTGCAAGGGCAGACCCCGCTCAGCCCCCGCAGGGGAGGTGGGACAGGGATTTCTGAGCATCCCCGGGCTATGGGGCTGCTGGAGAGCTTTACTGGGAAGTGTTAACACCACTGGTCATTTTGCAGTCCTCCCCCGCCCAGCTACTGGGGATGGTTTGAACCCAATGCAGCGGTTTTAGGTGGGAATTAGGACAAGGGATGAGCTGGGAAGGAAAAGGTGCTGCTCTGAATTTCCATTTGTATCAAACCCCTGAGACTCACCATGGGACCAGCAGGGCCCGGGGGACCCACTGAGCCACCTTCTCCCTGCAGCAGGAGAGAAAAAAAAGCCTTGTTTGTTTGTTTTATTATCTCCTTCATCCCAAATCCCCCTTTTCCTTCACATCATTTTTCACCTTTCTTCACATCAGCTCCTTGATACCTCCTCAGACATTTGCTGACCAACCCCAGCTCCCTTTCATGCTGGAGAACCACCACCAAACCACTTCAATTTTCCTTTCAAATCCTTTTCCAACCCTTTCCTGGACAGGATTGTCTCCTCCAGTTGTGTGGGAGCACTGAGCTATCCACATGCTGAGAGCAGCCTGGGAAAAACCGGGTGCTGCCAGCCTGGGATTCATCTCAGCTGGAGGTGGCCACCTAAAATAAATCCCAACAGGCAGGAGGGCACCAAAAAAAAAAAAAAAAAAAAAAAAAAAAAAAAAAAAAAAAAAAAAAAAAAAGAAGGCTAATTTCTCTTTATTTCTCTTCCTTTTTCTTCATTTATCTTCCTTTCTCTTCATTTCTTTTCATTCCCAGCCAGAGCAGGGATGGGAAAATTCTGGATGCAGCCCTTTGGGGTGGCACTGATGTCCTGAGTTGTGGTGTAGGATGTACACAAAGTATTTATTCCATCCCCATCCCCATGAGCTGTTGGAACCAGGTGGGGCAGTGTTTTCCCAGGCCCCTCCTTTGGGCTCTTCTGCTCATGGCCCATCAATGCCTTGCCCAGGACTCACAGGGAACTCCCTCCAGGAGCTCTCTCTGTTTAATGGGCCATCAAGGAGCCACTGCACGACTCCTCATCCCATTGGGAGATGCTCCCAATGCCCAGGGGGAGGAGCCAAGCATTCCCACCTGGAGAGAATCTGGGATTTGGGACAGGACAAGCAGCCCTGAGCCACTGGATTCCCAGAGGAGCAGAGCTCCCAGACCTTTCTGTGGGATCACTGCTTCAGGAAGAGCCCCTCACCTGGACTGCTCCCACCCCCCTGCTCAGGCTGTGTTCTGACTCTGTCAGTGCTCCTTTGTGTTATTGCATTTATTTTATTTTATTTTACCTTTTTCCCTTTTCTTCTTATTAAATTGTATTTCTGACTTGGAGCCTCTCACTCATTTTGCTTTCAAACTACAACAACAGAGAAGGGGAATTCACTCACCTCTGGCCCTGCAGGGCCCTGGAAGCCCATGACCCCCTTCAGCCCCACCATCCCCTGCGAGAGAAGGGAATGAGGTGTCAGCACCCGGAGGTGGCACTGCCATTGTCCCCTCCCTGGCAGGGACAGCACAGAGGGTTTGTGGGCAGAGTCACATCTGGCCTGTCACCTCTTTCTAGTGAAGGGGTGATAAATGGGTATTGATTCGTGCTGATGAAATTGAAACACGAATCAATATTTTAAAAACAGTAGTTAAAATGTAAGGTTTTTTAGGAAGAAGAGGGAGGAGGGGAAGTCTCCCCCCCCTTCTGAACACAGAAGATTTAAAAAATCCACATTATAAAAGCAGTAAATGAGAAAGCTGTAGAGAGGAACAGACTGAGATAAGGAAGCTACATTTATCTGGAGATGGGAAAGTT